>NW_027476193.1:0-300000 GCF_051020955.1 Megalopta genalis | reverse complement strand
GAAGTCTTAGCTTCAAGTACATGCGAAAGACATAATTTTGTTCAAATCAATGCGAAGTAGAAGATTTAGCTACAAATCCATACGAATCAAATGGTTTAGCTTCAAATACATGTGATATAAATGATTTAGCTTCAAATGCAGGCGAAACAAATGGTTTAGCTTCAAATACTTGCGAATCTAAGTGATATAGCTTCAACTGAATGCGAAACAAACGAGTTAGCTTCAAATCCATGCGATACATTTGATTTAGCTTCAAATCAATGCGAAGTAGAAGGCTTAGCTTCAAGTCCATGCGAAAGACATAATTTTGCTTCAAATCATTGCGAAGTAGAAGATTTAGCAACATATCCATACGAATCAAATGGTTTAGCTTCAAATACTTGTGATATACATGATTCAGCACCAAATGCAGGCGACACAAACGAGGTAGCTTCAAATCCATGCGAAACACATGATCTAGTTTCAAATCAATGAGATGTAGAAGGCTTAGCTACAAATACATGAGAAACAAATGATTTATCTTCAGATAATTGCGATGTAAGTGATATAGCTTCAAATGCAGGCGAAACAATCGAGTTAACTTCAAAACAATGCGAACTAGAAGGCTTATCTTCAAATCCATGCGAAACAAATGGTTTAGCTTCAAATACATTCGAATCTAAGTGATATAGCTTCAACTGAATGCGAAACAAACGAGTTAGCTTCAAATCCATGCGATACATTTGATTTAGCTTCAAATCAATGCGAAGTAGAAGGCTTAGCTTCAAGTCCATGCGAAAGACATAATTTTGCTTCAAATCATTGCGAAGTAGAAGATTTAGCAACATATCCATACGAATCAAATGGTTTAGCTTCAAATACTCGTGATATACATGACTTAGCTTCAAATGCAGGCGGAACAAACGAGTTAGCTTCAAATCCAAGCTAAACACATGATCTAGCTTCAAATCAATGCGAAGTGGAAGTCTTAGCTTCAAGTACATGCGAAAGACATAATTTTGTTCAAATCAATGCGAAGTAGAAGATTTAGCTACAAATCCATACGAATCAAATGGTTTAGCTTCAAATACATGTGATATAAATGATTTAGCTTCAAATGCAGGCGAAACAAACGAGTTAGCTTCAAATCCATGCGATACATATGATTTAGCTTCAAATCAATGCGAAGTAGAAGGATTATCTTCAAATCCATGCGAAACAAATGTTTGAGCTTCAAATACTTGTGATATACATGATTTAGTTTCAGATGCAGGCGAAACAAACGAGATAGATTCCAACCCATGCGATACACATGATTTAGTTTCAAATCAATGCGAAGTAGGAGGCTTATCTTCAAATCCATGCGAAACAAATGGTTTAGCTTCAAATACTTGCGAATCTAAGTGATATAGCTTCAACTGAATGCGAAACAAACGAGTTAGCTTCAAATCCATGCGATACATTTGATTTAGCTTCAAATCAATGCGAAGTAGTAGGCTTAGCTTCAAGTCCATGCGAAAGACATAATTTTGCTTCAAATCATTGCGAAGTAGAAGATTTAGCAAAATATCCATACGAATCAAATGGTTAGGCTTCAAATACTTGTGATATACATGATTTAGTTTCAAATGCAGGCGAAACAAACGAGTTAGCTTCAAATGCTAGCGAAACACATGATCTAGTTTCAAATCAATGAGATGTAGAAGGCTTAGCTACAAATACATGAGAAACAAATGATTTATCTTGAGATAATTGCGATGTAAGTGATATAGCTTCAAATGCAGGCGAAACAATCGAGTTAACTTCAAAACAATGCGAACTAGAAGGCTTATCTTCAAATCTATGCGAAACAAATGGTTTAGCTTCAAATACTTGCGAATCTAAGTGATATAGCTTCAACTGAATGCGAAACAAACGAGTTAGCTTCAAATCCATGCGATACATTTGATTTAGCTTCAAATCAATGCGAAGTAGAAGGCTTAGCTTCAAGTCCATGCGAAAGACATAATTTTGCGTCAAATCATTGCGAAGTAGAAGATTTAGCAAAATATCCATACGAATCAAATGGTTTAGCTTCAAATACTTGTGATATACATGATTCAGCTCCAAATGCAGGCGACACAAACGAGGTAGCTTCAAATCCATGCGATACACATGATTTAGCTTCAGATCAATGCGAAGTAGAAGGCTTATCTTCAAATCCATCCGAAACAAATGTTTTAGCTTCAAATACTCGTGATATACATGACTTAGCTTCAAATGCAGGCGAAAAAAACGAGTTAGCTTCAAATCCAAGCTAAACACATGATCTATCTTCAAATCAATGCGAAGTAGAAGTCTTAGCTTCAAGTACATGCGAAAGACATAATTTTGTTCAAATCAATGCGAAGTAGAAGATTTAGCTACAAATCCATACGAATCAAATGGTTTAGCTTCAAATACATGTGATATAAATGATTTAGCTTCAAATGCAGGCGAAACAAATGGTTTAGCTTCAAGTACTTGCGAATCTAAGTGATATAGCTTCAATTGAATGCGAAACAAACGAGTTAGCTTCAAATCCAAGCTAAACACATGATCTAGCTTCAAATCAATGCGAAGTGGAAGTCTTAGCTTCAAGTACATGCGAAAGACATAATTTTGTTCAAATCAATGCGAAGTAGAAGATTTAGCTACAAATCCATACGAATCAAATGGTTTAGCTTCAAATACATGTGATATAAATGATTTAGCTTCAAATGCAGGCGAAACAAACGAGTTAGCTTCAAATCCATGCGATACATATGATCTAGCTTCAAATCAATGCGAAGTAGAAGGATTATCTTCAAATCCATGCGAAACAAATGTTTTAGCTTCAAATACTTGTGATATACATGATTTAGTTTCAAATGCAGGCGAAACAAACGAGATAGATTCCAACCCATGCGATACACATGATTTAGCTACAAATCAATGCGAAGTAGAAGGCTGATCTTCAAATCCATCCGAAACAAATGTTTTAGCTTCAAATACTCGTGATATACATGACTTAGCTTCAAATGCAGGCGAAACAAACGAGTTAGCTTCAAATCCAAGCTAAACACATGATCTAGCTTCAAATCAATGCGAAGTAGAAGTCTTAGCTTCAAGTACATGCGAAAGACATAATTTTGTTCAAATCAATGCGAAGTAGAAGATTTAGCTACAAATCCATACGAATCAAATGGTTTAGCTTCAAATACATATGATATAAATGATTTAGCTTCAAATGCAGGCGAAACAAATGGTTTAGCTTCAAATACTTGCGAATCTAAGTGATATAGCTACAACTTAATGCGAAACAAACGAGTTAGCTTCAAATCCATGCGATACATTTGATTTAGCTTCAAATCAATGCGAAGTAGAAGGCTTAGCTTCAAGTCCATGCGAAAGACATAATTTTGCTTCAAATCATTGCGAAGTAGAAGATTTAGCAACATATCCATACGAATCAAATGGTTTAGCTTCAAATACTTGTGATATACATGATTCAGCTCCAAATGCGGGCGACACAAGCAAGGTAGCTTCAAATCCATGCGATACACATGATTTAGCTTCAAATCAAAGCGAAGTAGAAGGCTTATCTTCAAATCCATCCGAAACAAATGTTTTAGCTTCAAATACTCGTGATATACATGACTTAGCTTCAAATGCAGGCGAAACAAACGAGTTAGCTTCAAATCCAAGTTAAACAATATGATCTAGCTTCAAATCAATGCGAAGTAGAAGTCTTAGCTTCAAGTACATGCGAAAGACATAATTTTGTTCAAATCAATGCGAAGTAGAAGATTTAGCTATAAATCCATACGAATCAAATGGTTTAGCTTCAATTACATGTGATATAAATGATTTAGCTTCAAATGCAGGCGAAACAAATGGTTTAGCTTCAAATACTTGCGAATCTAAGTGATATAGCTTCAACTGAATGCGAAACAAACGAGTTAGCTTCAAATCCATGCGATACATTGGATTTAGCTTCAAATCAATGCGAAGTAGAAGGCTTAGCTTCAAGTCCATGCGAAAGACATAATTTTGCTTCAAATCATTGCGAAGTAGAAGATTTAGCAACATATCCATACGAATCAAATGGTTTAGCTTCAAATACTCGTGATATACATGACTTAGCTTCAAATGCAGGCGAAACAAACGAGTTAGCTTCAAATCCAAGCTAAACACATGATCTAGCTTCAAATCAATGCGAAGTGGAAGTCTTAGCTTCAAGTACATGCGAAAGACATAATTTTGCTTCAAATCAATGCGAAGTAGAAGGCTTATCTTCAAATCCATCCGAAACAAATGTTTTAGCTTCAAATACTCGTGATATACATGACTTAGCTTCAAATGCAGGCGAAAAAAACGAGTTAGCTTCAAATCCAAGCTAAACACATGATCTATCTTCAAATCAATGCGAAGTAGAAGTCTTAGCTTCAAGTACATGCGAAAGACATAATTTTGTTCAAATCAATGCGAAGTAGAAGATTTAGCTACAAATCCATACGAATCAAATGGTTTAGCTACAAATACTTGTGATATACATGATTCAGCTTCAAACGCAAACGAAACAAACGAGTTAGCTTCAAATCCTAGCGAAACACATGATCTAGTTTCAAATCAATGAGAAGTAGAAGGCTTAGCTACAAATACATGAGAAACAAATGATTTATCTTCAGATAATTGCGATGTAAGTGATATAGCTTCAAATGCAGGCGAAACAATCGAGTTAACTTCAAAACAATGCGAACTAGAAGGCTTATCTTCAAATCCATGCGAAACAAATGGTTTAGCTTCAAATACTTGCGAATCTAAGTGATATAGCTTCAACTGAATGCGAAACAAACGAGTTAGCTTCAAATCCATGCGATACATTTGATTTAGCTTCAAATCAATGCGAAGTAGAAGGCTTAGCTTCAAGTCCATGCGAAAGACATAATTTTGCTTCAAATCATTGCGAAGTAGAAGATTTAGCAAAATATCCATACGAATCAAATGGTTTAGCTTCAAATACTTGTGATATACATGATTCAGCTCCAAATGCAGTCGACACAAACGAGGTAGCTTCAAATCCATGCGATACACATGATTTAGTTTCAGATCAATGCGAAGTAGAAGGCTTATCTTCAAATCCATCCGAAACAAATGTTTTAGCTTCAAATACTCGTGATATACATGACTTAGCTTCAAATGCAGGCGAAAAAAACGAGTTAGCTTCAAATCCAAGCTAAACACATGATCTAGCTTCAAATCAATGCGAAGTAGAAGTCTTAGCTTCAAGTACATGCGAAAGACATAATTTTGTTCAAATCAATGCGAAGTAGAAGATTTAGCTACAAATCCATACGAATCAAATGGTTTAGCTTCAAATACATGTGATATAAATGATTTAGCTTCAAATGCAGGCGAAACAAATGGTTTAGCTTCAAATACTTGCGAATCTAAGTGATATAGCTTCAACTGAATGCGAAACAAACGAGTTAGCTTCAAATCCATGCGATACATTTGATTTAGCTTCAAATCAATGCGAAGTAGAAGGCTTAGCTTCAAGTCCATGCGAAAGACATAATTTTGCTTCAAATCATTGCGAAGTAGAAGATTTAGCAACATATCCATACGAATCAAATGGTTTAGCTTCAAATACTTGTGATATAAATGATTTAGCTTCAAATGCAGGCGAAACAAACGAGTTAGCTTCAAATCCACGCGATACATATGATTTAGCTTCAAATCAATGCGAAGTAGAAGAATTATCTTCAAATCCATGCGAAACAAATGTTTTAGCTTCAAATACTTGTGATATACATGATTTAGTTTCAAATGCAGGCGAAACAAACGAGTTAGATTCCAATCCATGCGATACACATGATTTAGTTTCAAATCAATGCGAAGTAGGAGGCTTATCTTCAAATCCATGCGAAACAAATGGTTTAGCTTCAAATACTCGTGATATACATGATTTAGCTTCAAATGCAGACGAAACAAACGAGTTAGCTTCAAATCCATGGTAAGTAGAAGGCTTAGCTTCAAGTCCATGCGAAAGACATAATTTTGTTCAAATGAATGCGAAGTAGAAGGCTTATCTTCAAATCCATGCGAAACAAATGGTTTAGCTTTAAATACTTGTGATATACATGATTTAGCTTCAAACGCAAACGAAACAAACGAGTTAGCTTCAAATCCTAGCGAAACACATGATCTAGTTTCAAATCAATGAGAAGTAGAAGGCTTAGCTACAAATACATGAGAAACAAATGATTTATCTTCAGATAATTGCGATGTAAGTGATATAGCTTCAAATGCAGGCGAAACAATCGAGTTAACTTCAAAACAATGCGAACTAGAAGGCTTATCTTCAAATCCATGCGAAACAAATGGTTTAGCTTCAAATACTTGCGAATCTAAGTGATATAGCTTCAACTGAATGCAAAACAAACGAGTTAGCTTCAAATCCATGCGATACATTTGATTTAGCTTCAAATCAATGCGAAGTAGAAGGCTTAGCTTCAAGTCCATGCGAAAGACATAATTTTGCTTCAAATCATTGCGAAGTAGAAGATTTAGCAAAATATCCATACGAATCAAATGGTTTAGCTTCAAATACTTGTGATATACATGATTCAGCTCCAAATGCAGTCGACACAAACGAGGTAGCTTCAAATCCATGCGATACACATGATTTAGTTTCAGATCAATGCGAAGTAGAAGGCTTATCTTCAAATCCATCCGAAACAAATGTTTTAGCTTCAAATACTCGTGATATACATGACTTAGCTTCAAATGCAGGCGAAAAAAACGAGTTAGCTTCAAATCCAAGCTAAACACATGATCTAGCTTCAAATCAATGCGAAGTAGAAGTCTTAGCTTCAAGTACATGCGAAAGACATAATTTTGTTCAAATCAATGCGAAGTAGAAGATTTAGCTACAAATCCATACGAATCAAATGGTTTAGCTTCAAATACATGTGATATAAATGATTTAGCTTCAAATGCAGGCGAAACAAATGGTTTAGCTTCAAATACTTGCGAATCTAAGTGATATAGCTTCAACTGAATGCGAAACAAACGAGTTAGCTTCAAATCCATGCGATACATTTGATTTAGCTTCAAATCAATGCGAAGTAGAAGGCTTAGCTTCAAGTCCATGCGAAAGACATAATTTTGCTTCAAATCATTGCGAAGTAGAAGATTTAGCAACATATCCATACGAATCAAATGGTTTAGCTTCAAATACTTGTGATATACATGATTCAGCACCAAATGCAGGCGACACAAACGAGGTAGCTTCAAATCCATGCGAAACACATGATCTAGTTTCAAATCAATGAGATGTAGAAGGCTTAGCTACAAATACATGAGAAACAAATGATTTATCTTCAGATAATTGCGATGTAAGTGATATAGCTTCAAATGCAGGCGAAACAATCGAGTTAACTTCAAAACAATGCGAACTAGAAGGCTTATCTTCAAATCCATGCGAAACAAATGGTTTAGCTTCAAATACATTCGAATCTAAGTGATATAGCTTCAACTGAATGCGAAACAAACGAGTTAGCTTCAAATCCATGCGATACATTTGATTTAGCTTCAAATCAATGCGAAGTAGAAGGCTTAGCTTCAAGTCCATGCGAAAGACATAATTTTGCTTCAAATCATTGCGAAGTAGAAGATTTAGCAACATATCCATACGAATCAAATGGTTTAGCTTCAAATACTCGTGATATACATGACTTAGCTTCAAATGCAGGCGGAACAAACGAGTTAGCTTCAAATCCAAGCTAAACACATGATCTAGCTTCAAATCAATGCGAAGTGGAAGTCTTAGCTTCAAGTACATGCGAAAGACATAATTTTGTTCAAATCAATGCGAAGTAGAAGATTTAGCTACAAATCCATACGAATCAAATGGTTTAGCTTCAAATACATGTGATATAAATGATTTAGCTTCAAATGCAGGCGAAACAAACGAGTTAGCTTCAAATCCATGCGATACATATGATTTAGCTTCAAATCAATGCGAAGTAGAAGGATTATCTTCAAATCCATGCGAAACAAATGTTTGAGCTTCAAATACTTGTGATATACATGATTTAGTTTCAGATGCAGGCGAAACAAACGAGATAGATTCCAACCCATGCGATACACATGATTTAGTTTCAAATCAATGCGAAGTAGGAGGCTTATCTTCAAATCCATGCGAAACAAATGGTTTAGCTTCAAATACTTGCGAATCTAAGTGATATAGCTTCAACTGAATGCGAAACAAACGAGTTAGCTTCAAATCCATGCGATACATTTGATTTAGCTTCAAATCAATGCGAAGTAGTAGGCTTAGCTTCAAGTCCATGCGAAAGACATAATTTTGCTTCAAATCATTGCGAAGTAGAAGATTTAGCAAAATATCCATACGAATCAAATGGTTAGGCTTCAAATACTTGTGATATACATGATTTAGTTTCAAATGCAGGCGAAACAAACGAGTTAGCTTCAAATGCTAGCGAAACACATGATCTAGTTTCAAATCAATGAGATGTAGAAGGCTTAGCTACAAATACATGAGAAACAAATGATTTATCTTGAGATAATTGCGATGTAAGTGATATAGCTTCAAATGCAGGCGAAACAATCGAGTTAACTTCAAAACAATGCGAACTAGAAGGCTTATCTTCAAATCTATGCGAAACAAATGGTTTAGCTTCAAATACTTGCGAATCTAAGTGATATAGCTTCAACTGAATGCGAAACAAACGAGTTAGCTTCAAATCCATGCGATACATTTGATTTAGCTTCAAATCAATGCGAAGTAGAAGGCTTAGCTTCAAGTCCATGCGAAAGACATAATTTTGCGTCAAATCATTGCGAAGTAGAAGATTTAGCAAAATATCCATACGAATCAAATGGTTTAGCTTCAAATACTTGTGATATACATGATTCAGCTCCAAATGCAGGCGACACAAACGAGGTAGCTTCAAATCCATGCGATACACATGATTTAGCTTCAGATCAATGCGAAGTAGAAGGCTTATCTTCAAATCCATCCGAAACAAATGTTTTAGCTTCAAATACTCGTGATATACATGACTTAGCTTCAAATGCAGGCGAAAAAAACGAGTTAGCTTCAAATCCAAGCTAAACACATGATCTATCTTCAAATCAATGCGAAGTAGAAGTCTTAGCTTCAAGTACATGCGAAAGACATAATTTTGTTCAAATCAATGCGAAGTAGAAGATTTAGCTACAAATCCATACGAATCAAATGGTTTAGCTTCAAATACATGTGATATAAATGATTTAGCTTCAAATGCAGGCGAAACAAATGGTTTAGCTTCAAATACTTGCGAATCTAAGTGATATAGCTTCAATTGAATGCGAAACAAACGAGTTAGCTTCAAATCCAAGCTAAACACATGATCTAGCTTCAAATCAATGCGAAGTGGAAGTCTTAGCTTCAAGTACATGCGAAAGACATAATTTTGTTCAAATCAATGCGAAGTAGAAGATTTAGCTACAAATCCATACGAATCAAATGGTTTAGCTTCAAATACATGTGATATAAATGATTTAGCTTCAAATGCAGGCGAAACAAACGAGTTAGCTTCAAATCCATGCGATACATATGATCTAGCTTCAAATCAATGCGAAGTAGAAGGATTATCTTCAAATCCATGCGAAACAAATGTTTTAGCTTCAAATACTTGTGATATACATGATTTAGTTTCAAATGCAGGCGAAACAAACGAGATAGATTCCAACCCATGCGATACACATGATTTAGTTTCAAATCAATGCGAAGTAGGAGGCTTATCTTCAAATCCATGCGAAACAAATGGTTTAGCTTCAAATACTTGCGAATCTAAGTGATATAGCTTCAACTGAATGCGAAACAAACGAGTTAGCTTCAAATCCATGCGATACATTTGATTTAGCTTCAAATCAATGCGAAGTAGTAGGCTTAGCTTCAAGTCCATGCGAAAGACATAATTTTGCTTCAAATCATTGCGAAGTAGAAGATTTAGCAACATATCCATACGAATCAAATGGTTTAGCTTCAAATATTTGTGATATACATGATTCAGCTCCAAATGCTCGCGAGACAAACGAGTTAGATTCCAATCCATGCGATACACATGATTTAGTTTCAAATCAATGCGAAGTAGGAGGCTTAACTTCAAATCCATGCGAAACAAATGGTTTAGCTTCAAATACTCGTGATATACATGATTTAGCTTCAAATGCAGACGATACAAACGAGTTAGCTTCAAATCCATGCGAAACACATGATTCAGCTTCAAATCAATGCGACTTAGAAGGATTAGCTACAAATCCATGCGTATCAAATGGTTTAGCTTCAAATACATGTGATATACATGATTCAGCATCAAATGCCCGCGAGACAAACGAGTTAGCTTGAATTCCAAGCGAAACACATGATTTGGCTTCAAATTCATGTGAAACACATGATTTAGCTTAAAAACCATGCGCAACACATGATTTAGCTTCAAATCAATGCGAAGTAGAAGGATTATCTTCAAATCCACGCGAAACAAATGTTTTAGCTTCACATACTTGTGATATACATGATTTAGTTTCAAATGCAGGCGAAACAAACGAGTTAGATTCCAATCCATGCGATACGCATGATTTAGTTTCAAATCAATGCGAAGTAGGAGGCTTAACTTCAAATCCATGCGAAACAAATGGTTTAGCTTCAAATACTCGTGATATACATGATTTAGCTTCAAATGCAGACGAAACAAACGAGTTAGCTTCAAATCCATGCGAAACACATGATTCAGCTACGAATTCAAACGAAACATATCGTTTAGCTTAATATTCATGCGAAAGATATGTTTCAGTTTCAAATACTTGTGATATACATGATTTAGCTTCTACTGCATGCGAAGCAAACGACTTAGCTTCAAATCCAAGCGAAACACATGATTCAGCTTCAAATCCAAGCGAAACACATGATCTAGCTTCAAATCAATGCGAAGTAGAAGGCTTAGCTTCAAGTCCATGCGAAAGACATAATTTTGTTCAAATCAATGCAGAGTAGAAGATTTAGCTACAAATCCATACGAATCAAATGGTTTAGCTTCAAATACTTGTGATATACATGATTCAGCTTCAAATGCAGGCGAAACAAACGAGTTAGCATCAAATCCTAGCGAAACACATGATCTAGTTTCAAATCAATGTGAAGTAGACGGCTTAGCTACAAATACATGAGAAACAAATGATTTATCTTCAGATAATTGCGATGTAAGTGATATAGCTTCTAATGCAGGCGAAACAATCGAGTTAACTTCACAACAATGCGAACTAGAAGGCTTACCTTCAAATCCATGCGAAACAAATGGTTTAGCTTCAAATACTTGTGAATCTAAGCGATATAGCTTCAACTGAATGCGAAACAAACGAGTTAGCGTCAAATCCATGCGATACATATGATTTAGCTTCAAATCAATGCGAAGTAGAAGGCTTAGCTTCAAGTCCATGAGAAAGACATAATTTTGTTTCAAATCAATGCGAAGTAGAAGATTTAGCAACATATCCAGACGAATCAAATGGTTTAGTTTCAAATACTTGTGATATACATGATTCAGCTCCAAATGCAGGCGAAACAAACGAGTTAGCTTCAAATCCAAGCGAAACACATGATCTAGCTTCAAATGAATGCGAAGTAGAAGGCTTAGCTTCAAGTCCATGCGAAAGACATAATTTTGTTCAAATCAATGCGAAGTAGAAGATTTAGCTACAAATCCATACGAATTAAATGGTTTAGCTCCAAATACATGTGATATAAATGATTTAGCTTCAAATGCAGGCGAAACAAACGAGTTAGCTTCAAATCTATGCGATACACATGATTTAGCTTCAAATCAATGCGAAGTAGAAAGCTTAGTTTCAAGTACATGCGAGAGACATAATTTTGCTACAATTCAATGCGAAGTAGAAGATTTAGCTACAAATCCATACGAATCAAATGGTTTAGCTTAAAATACATGTGATATAAATGATTTAGCTTCAAATGCAGGCGAAACAAACGAGTTAGCTTCAAATCCATGCGATACATATGATTTAGCTTCAAATCAATGCGAAGTAGAAGGCTTATCTTCAAAACCATGCGAAACAAATGTTTTAGCTTCAAATACTTGTGATATACATGATTTAGTTTCAAATGCAGGCGAAACAAACGAGTTAGCTTCAAATCCATGCGAAACACATGATTCAGCTTCAAATCAATGCGACTTAGAAGGATTAGCTACAAATCCATGCGTATCAAATGGTTTAGCTTCAAATACATGTGATATACATGATTCAGCATCAAATGCCCGCGAGACAAACGAGTTAGCTTGAATTCCAAGCGAAACACATGATTTGGCTTCAAATTCATGTGAAACACATGATTTAGCTTAAAAACCATGCGCAACACATGATTTAGCTTCAAATCAATGCGAAGTAGAAGGATTATCTTCAAATCCACGCGAAAAAAATGTTTTAGCTTCACATACTTGTGATATACGTGATTTAGTTCCAAATACAGGCGAAACAAACGAGTTAGATTCCAATCCATGCGATACGCATGATTTAGTTTCAAATCAATGCGAAGTAGGAGGCTTAACTTCAAATCCATGCGAAACAAATGGTTTAGCTTCAAATACTTGTGATATACATGATTTAGTTTCAAATGCAGGCGAAACAAACGAGTTAGATTCCAATCCATGCGATACACATGATTTAGCTTCAAATCAATGCGAAGTAGAAGGCTTATCTTCAAATCCATCCGAAACAAATGTTTTAGCTTCAAATACTCGTGATATACATGATTTAGCTTCAAATGCAGACGAAACAAACGAGTTAGCTTCAAATCCATGCGAAACACATGATTCAGCTTCAAATCAATGCGACTTAGAAGGATTAGCTACAAATCCATGCGTATCAAATGGTTTAGCTTCAAATACATGTGATATACATGATTCAGCATCAAATGCCCGCGAGACAAACGAGTTAGCTTGAATTCCAAGCGAAACACATGATTTGGCTTCAAATTCATGTGAAACACATGATTTAGCTTAAAAACCATGCGCAACACATGATTTAGCTTCAAATCAATGCGAAGTAGAAGGATTATCTTCAAATCCACGCGAAACAAATGTTTTAGCTTCACATACTTGTGATATACATGATTTAGTTTCAAATGCAGGCGAAACAAACGAGTTATATTCCAATCCATGCGATACGCATGATTTAGTTTCAAATCAATGCGAAGTAGGAGGCTTAACTTCAAATCCATGCGAAACAAATGGTTTAGCTTCAAATACTCGTGATATACATGATTTAGCTTCAAATGCAGACGAAACAAACGAGTTAGCTTCAAATCCATGCGAAACACATGATTCAGCTACGAATTCAAACGAAACATGTCGTTTAGCTTAATATTCATGCGAAAGATATGTTTCAGTTTCAAATACTTGTGATATACATGATTTAGCTTCTACTGCATGCGAAGCAAACGACTTAGCTTCAAATCCAAGCGAAACACATGATTCAGCTTCAAATCCAAGCGAAACACATGATCTAGCTTCAAATCAATGCGAAGTAGAAGGCTTAGCTTCAAGTCCATGCGAAAGACATAATTTTGTTCAAATCAATGCAGAGTAGAAGATTTAGCTACAAATCCATACGAATCAATGGTTTAGCTTCAAATACTTGTGATATACATGATTCAGCTTCAAATGCAGGCGAAACAAACGAGCTAGCATCAAATCCTAGCGATACATATGATTTAGCTTCAAATCAATGCGAAGTAGAAGGCTTAGCTTCAAGTCCATGAGAAAGACATAATTTTGTTTCAAATCAATGCGAAGTAGAAGATTTAGTAACATATCCAGACGAATCAAATGGTTTAGCTTCAAATACTTGTGATATACATGATTCAGCTTCAAATGCAGGCGAAACAAACGAGTTAGCATCAAATCCTAGCGAAACACATGATCTAGTTTCAAATCAATGTGAAGTAGACGGCTTAGCTACAAATACATGAGAAACAAATGATTTATCTTCAGATAATTGCGATGTAAGTGATATAGCTTCTAATGCAGGCGAAACAATCGAGTTAACTTCACAACAATGCGAACTAGAAGGCTTACCTTCAAATCCATGCGAAACAAATGGTTTAGCTTCAAATACTTGTGAATCTAAGCGATATAGCTTCAACTGAATGCGGAACAAACGAGTTAGCGTCAAATCCATGCGATACATAAGATTTAGCTTCAAATCAATGCGAAGTAGAAGGCTTAGCTTCAAGTCCATGAGAAAGACATAATTTTGTTTCAAATCAATGCGAAGTAGAAGATTTAGCAACATATCCAGACGAATCAAATGGTTTAGTTTCAAATACTTGTGATATACATGATTCAGCTCCAAATGCAGGCGAAACAAACGAGTTAGCTTCAAATCCAAGCGAAACACATGATCTAGCTTCAAATGAATGCGAAGTAGAAGGCTTAGCTTCAAGTCCATGCGAAAGACATAATTTTGTTCAAATCAATGCGAAGTAGAAGATTTAGCTACAAATCCATACGAATTAAATGGTTTAGCTCCAAATACATGTGATATAAATGATTTAGCTTCAAATGCAGGCGAAACAAACGAGTTAGCTTCAAATCTATGCGATACACATGATTTAGCTTCAAATCAATGCGAAGTAGAAAGCTTAGTTTCAAGTACATGCGAGAGACATAATTTTGCTACAATTCAATGCGAAGTAGAAGATTTAGCTACAAATCCATACGAATCAAATGGTTTAGCTTAAAATACATGTGATATAAATGATTTAGCTTCAAATGCAGGCGAAACAAACGAGTTAGCTTCAAATCCATGCGATACATATGATTTAGCTTCAAATCAATGCGAAGTAGAAGGCTTATCTTCAAAACCATGCGAAACAAATGTTTTAGCTTCAAATACTTGTGATATACATGATTTAGTTTCAAATGCAGGCGAAACAAACGAGTTAGATTCCAATCCATGCGATACACATGATTTAGCTTCAAATCAATGCGAAGTAGAAGGCTTATCTTCAAATCCATCCGAAACAAATGTTTTAGCTTCAAATACTCGTGATATACATGATTTAGCTTCAAATGCAGACGAAACAAACGAGTTAGCTTCAAATCCATGCGAAACACATGATTCAGCTTCAAATCAATGCGACTTAGAAGGATTAGCTACAAATCCATGCGTATCAAATGGTTTAGCTACAAATACATGTGATATACATGATTCAGCATCAAATGCCCGCGAGACAAACGAGTTAGCTTGAATTCCAAGCGAAACACATGATTTGGCTTCAAATTCATGTGAAACACATGATTTAGCTTAAAAACCATGCGCAACACATGATTTAGCTTCAAATCAATGCGAAGTAGAAGGATTATCTTCAAATCCACGCGAAACAAATGTTTTAGCTTCACATACTTGTGATATACATGATTTAGTTCCAAATGCAGGCGAAACAAACGAGTTAGATTCCAATCCATGCGATACGCATGATTTAGTTTCAAATCAATGCGAAGTAGGAGGCTTAACTTCAAATCCATGCGAAACAAATGGTTTAGCTTCAAATACTTGTGATATACATGATTTAGTTTCAAATGCAGGCGAAACAAACGAGTTAGATTCCAATCCATGCGATACACATGATTTAGCTTCAAATCAATGCGAAGTAGAAGGCTTATCTTCAAATCCATCCGAAACAAATGTTTTAGCTTCAAATACTCGTGATATACATGATTTAGCTTCAAATGCAGACGAAACAAACGAGTTAGATTCCAATCCATGCGATACGCATGATTTAGTTTCAAATCAATGCGAAGTAGGAGGCTTAACTTCAAATCCATGCGAAACAAATGGTTTAGCTTCAAATACTCGTGATATACATGATTTAGCTTCAAATGCAGACGAAACAAACGAGTTAGCTTCAAATCCATGCGAAACACATGATTCAGCTACGAATTCAAACGAAACATATCGTTTAGCTTAATATTCATGCGAAAGATATGTTTCAGTTTCAAATACTTGTGATATACATGATTTAGCTTCTACTGCATGCGAAGCAAACGACTTAGCTTCAAATCCAAGCGAAACACATGATTCAGCTTCAAATCCAAGCGAAACACATGATCTAGCTTCAAATCAATGCGAAGTAGAAGGCTTAGCTTCAAGTCCATGCGAAAGACATAATTTTGTTCAAATCAATGCAGAGTAGAAGATTTAGCTACAAATCCATACGAATCAAATAGTTTAGCTTCAAATACTTGTGATATACATGATTCAGCTTCAAATGCAGGCGAAACAAACGAGTTAGCATCAAATCCTAGCGATACATATGATTTAGCTTCAAATCAATGCGAAGTAGAAGGCTTAGCTTCAAGTCCATGAGAAAGACATAATTTTGTTTGAAATCAATGCGAAGTAGAAGATTTAGCAACATATCCAGACGAATCAAATGGTTTAGTTTCAAATACTTGTGATATACATGATTCAGCTTCAAATGCAGGCGAAACAATCGAGTTAGATTCAAATCCATGCGATACACATGATTTAGCTTCAAATCAAAGCGAAGTAGAAGGCTTATCTTCAAACCCATGCGAAACAAATGGGTTAGCTTCAAATACATGTGATATACATGATTTAGCTTCAACTGCAGGCGACTCAAACGAGTTAGCTTCAAATCCATGCGATACACATGATTTAGCTTCATATCAATGCGAAGTAGAAGGCTTATCTTCGAATCCATCCGAAACAAATGGTTTAGCTTCAAATACTCGTGATATACATGATTTATCTTCAAATGCAGGCAAAACAAACGAGTTAGCTTCAAATCCATGCGATACACATGATTTAGCTTCAAATCAATGCGAAGTAAGAGGCTTAGCTTCAAATACATGCGAAACAAATGATTTATCTTCAGATAATTGCGATATAAGTGATATAGCTTGAAATTAAGGCGGGACAGTCGAGTTAGCTTCAAATTAATGCGAAGTAGAAGGCTTATATTCAAACCCATGCGAGACAAACGTTTTAGCTTCAAATACTTGTGATATACATGATTTAGTTTCAAATGCAGGCGAAACAAACGAGTTAGCTTCAAATCGTAGCGAAACACATGATCTAGTTTCAAATCAATGAGATGTAGAATGCTTAGCTACAAATACATGAGAAACAAATGATTTATCTTGAGATAATTGCGATGTAAGTGATATAGCTTCAAATGCAGGCGAAACAATCGAGTTAACTTCAAAACAATGCGAACTAGAAGGCTTATCTTCAAATCCATGCGAAACAAATGGTTTAGCTTCAAATACTTGCGAATCTAAGTGATATAGCTTCAACTGAATGCGAAACAAACGAGTTAGCTTCAAATCCATGCGATACATTTGATTTAGCTTCAAATCAATGCGAAGTAGAAGGATTATCTTCAAATCCATGCGAAACAAATGTTTTAGCTTCACATACTTGTGATATACATGATTTAGTTTCAAATGCAGGCGAAACAAACGAGTTAGATTCCAATCCATGCGATACACATGATTTAGTTTCAAATCAATGCGAAGTAGGAGGCTTAACTTCAAATCCATGCGAAACAAATGGTTTAGCTTCAAATACTCGTGATATACATGATTTAGCTTCAAATGCAGACGAAACAAACGAGTTAGCTTCAAATCCATGCGAAACACATGATTCAGCTACGAATTCAAACGAAACATATCGTTTAGCTTAATATTCATGCGAAAGATATGTTTCAGTTTCAAATACTTGTGATATACATGATTTAGCTTCTACTGCATGCGAAGCAAACGACTTAGCTTCAAATCCAAGCGAAACACATGATTCAGCTTCAAATCCAAGCGAAACACATGATCTAGCTTCAAATCAATGCGAAGTAGAAGGCTTAGCTTCAAGTCCATGCGAAAGACATAATTTTGTTCAAATCAATGCGAAGTAGAAGATTTAGCTACAAATCCATACGAATCAAATGGTTTAGCTTCAAATACATATGATATAAATGATTTAGCTTCAAATGCAGGCGAAACAAATGGTTTAGCTTCAAATACTTGCGAATCTAAGTGATATAGCTACAACTTAATGCGAAACAAACGAGTTAGCTTCAAATCCATGCGATACATTTGATTTAGCTTCAAATCAATGCGAAGTAGAAGGCTTAGCTTCAAGTCCATGCGAAAGACATAATATTGCTTCAAATCATTGCGAAGTAGAAGATTTAGCAACATATCCATACGAATCAAATGGTTTAGCTTCAAATACTTGTGATATACATGATTCAGCTCCAAATGCGGGCGACACAAGCAAGGTAGCTTCAAATCCATGCGATACACATGATTTAGCTTCAAATCAAAGCGAAGTAGAAGGCTTATCTTCAAATCCATCCGAAACAAATGTTTTAGCTTCAAATACTCGTGATATACATGACTTAGCTTCAAATCCATGCGCAACACATGATTTAGCTTCAAATCCAAGTTAAACAATATGATCTAGCTTCAAATCAATGCGAAGTAGAAGTCTTAGCTTCAAGTACATGCGAAAGACATAATTTTGTTCAAATCAATGCGAAGTAGAAGTCTTAGCTTCAAGTACATGCGAAAGACATAATTTTGTTCAAATCAATGCGAAGTAGAAGATTTAGCTACAAATCCATACGAATCAAATGGTTTAGCTTCAAATACATGTGATATAAATGATTTAGCTTCAAATGCAGGCGAAACAAATGGTTTAGCTTCAAATACTTGCGAATCTAAGTGTTATAGCTTCAACTGAATGCGAAACAAACGAGATAGCTTCAAATCCATGCGATACATTGGATTTAGCTTCAAATCAATGCAAAGTAGAAGGCTTAGCTTCAAGTCCATGCGAAAGACAAAATTTTGCTTCAAATCATTGCGAAGTAGAAGATTTAGAAAAATATACATACGAATCAAACGGTTTAGCTTCAAATACTTGTGATATACATGATTCAGCTCCAAATGCAGGCGACACAAACGAGGTAGCTTCAAATCCATGCGATTCACATGATTTAGCTTCAAATCAATGCGAAGTAGAAAGCGTATCTTCAAATCCATCCGAAACAAATGTTTTAGCTTCAGATACTCGTGGTATACATGACTTAGCTTCAAATGCAGGCGAAACAAACGAGTTAGCTTCAAATCCAAGCTAAACACATGATCTAGCTTCAAATCAATGCGAAGTGGAAGTCTTAGCTTCAAGTACATGCGAAAGACATAATTTTGTTCAAATCAATGCGAAGTAGAAGATTCAGCTACAAATCCATACGAATCAAATGGTTTAGCTTCAAATACATGTGATATAAATGATTTAGCTTCAAATGCAGGCGAAACAAACGAGTTAGCTTCAAATCCATGCGATACATATGATTTAGCTTCAAATCAATGCGAAGTAGAAGGCTTATCTTCAAATCCAAGCGAAACAAATGTTTTAGCATCAAATACTTGCTATATACTTGATTTAGTTTCAAATGCAGGCGAAACAAACGAGTTAGATTCCAATCCATGCGATACACATGATTTAGTTTCAAATCAATGCGAAGTAGAAGATTTAGCAACATATCCATACGAATCAAATGGTTTAGCTTCAAATACTTGTGATATACATGATTCAGCTCCAAATGCAGGCGACACAAACGAGGTAGCTTCAAATCCATGCGACACACATGATTTAGCTTCAAATCAATGCGAAGTAGAAGGCTTATCTTCAAATCCATCCGAAACAAATGTTTTAGCTTCAAATACTCGTGGTATACATGATCTAGCTTCAACAGCATGTGAAACAGGCGTGTTAGCTTCAAATCCAAGCGAAACACATGATTTAGCTTCAAATCAATGCGACTTAGAAGGATTAGCTACAAATCCACGCGTATCAAATGGTTTAGCTTCAAATACTTGTGATATACATGATTCAGCATCAAATGCTCGCGAGACAAACGAGTTAGCTTGAATTCCAAGCGAAACACATGATTTGGCTTCAAATTCATGCGAAACACATGATTTAGCTTCAAATCCATGCGCAACACATGATTTAGCTTCAAATCAATGCGAAGTAGAAGGATTATCTTCAAATCCATGCGAAACAAATGTTTTAGCTTCACATACTTGTGATATACATGATTTAGTTTCAAATGCAGGCGAAACAAACGAGTTAGATTCCAATCCATGCGATACACATGATTTAGTTTCAAATCAATGCGAAGTAGGAAGCTTAACTTCAAATCCATGCGAAACAAATGGTTTAGCTTCAAATACTCGTGATATACATGATTTAGTTTCAAATGCAGGCGAAACAAACGAGTTAGCTTCAAATCGTAGCGAAACACATGATCTAGTTTCAAATCAATGAGATGTAGAAGGCTTAGCTACAAATACATGAGAAACAAATGATTTATCTTGAGATAATTGCGATGTAAGTGATATAGCTTCAAATGCAGGCGAAACAATCGAGTTAACTTCAAAACAATGCGAACTAGAAGGCTTATCTTCAAATCCATGCGAAACAAATGGTTTAGCTTCAAATACTTGCGAATCTAAGTGATATAGCTTCAACTGAATGCGAAACAAACGAGTTAGCTTCAAATCCATGCGATACATTTGATTTAGCTTCAAATCAATGCGAAGTAGAAGGATTATCTTCAAATCCATGCGAAACAAATGTTTTAGCTTCACATACTTGTGATATACATGATTTAGTTTCAAATGCAGGCGAAACAAACGAGTTAGATTCCAATCCATGCGATACACATGATTTAGTTTCAAATCAATGCGAAGTAGGAGGCTTAACTTCAAATCCATGCGAAACAAATGGTTTAGCTTCAAATACTCGTGATATACATGATTTAGCTTCAAATGCAGACGAAACAAACGAGTTAGCTTCAAATCCATGCGAAACACATGATTCAGCTACGAATTCAAACGAAACATATCGTTTAGCTTAATATTCATGCGAAAGATATGTTTCTGTTTCAAATACTTGTGATATACATGATTTAGCTTCTACTGCATGCGAAGCAAACGACTTAGCTTCAAATCCAAGCGAAACACATGATTCAGCTTCAAATCCAAGCGAAACACATGATCTAGCTTCAAATCAATGCGAAGTAGAAGGCTTAGCTTCAAGTCCATGCGAAAGACATAATTTTGTTCAAATCAATGCGAAGTAGAAGATTTAGCTACAAATCCATACGAATCAAATGGTTTAGCTTCCAATACATATGATATAAATGATTTAGCTTCAAATGCAGGCAAAACAAATGGTTTAGCTTCAAATACTTGCGAATCTAAGTGATATAGCTACAACTTAATGCGAAACAAACGAGTTAGCTTCAAATCCATGCGATACATTTGATTTAGCTTCAAATCAATGCGAAGTAGAAGGCTTAGCTTCAAGTCCATGCGAAAGACATAATTTTGCTTCAAATCATTGCGAAGTAGAAGATTTAGCAACATATCCATACGAATCAAATGGTTTAGCTTCAAATACTTGTGATATACATGATTCAGCTCCAAATGCGGGCGACACAAGCAAGGTAGCTTCAAATCCATGCGATACACATGATTTAGCTTCAAATCAAAGCGAAGTAGAAGGCTTATCTTCAAATCCATCCGAAACAAATGTTTTAGCTTCAAATACTCGTGATATACATGACTTAGCTTCAAATCCATGCGCAACACATGATTTAGCTTCAAATCCAAGTTAAACAATATGATCTAGCTTCAAATCAATGCGAAGTAGAAGTCTTAGCTTCAAGTACATGCGAAAGACATAATTTTGTTCAAATCAATGCGAAGTAGAAGATTTAGCTACAAATCCATACGAATCAAATGGTTTAGCTTCAAATACATGTGATATAAATGATTTAGCTTCAAATGCAGGCGAAACAAATGGTTTAGCTTCAAATACTTGCGAATCTAAGTGTTATAGCTTCAACTGAATGCGAAACAAACGAGATAGCTTCAAATCCATGCGATACATTGGATTTAGCTTCAAATCAATGCAAAGTAGAAGGCTTAGCTTCAAGTCCATGCGAAAGACAAAATTTTGCTTCAAATCATTGCGAAGTAGAAGATTTAGAAAAATATACATACGAATCAAACGGTTTAGCTTCAAATACTTGTGATATACATGATTCAGCTCCAAATGCAGGCGACACAAACGAGGTAGCTTCAAATCCATGCGATTCACATGATTTAGCTTCAAATCAATGCGAAGTAGAAAGCGTATCTTCAAATCCATCCGAAACAAATGTTTTAGCTTCAGATACTCGTGGTATACATGACTTAGCTTCAAATGCAGGCGAAACAAACGAGTTAGCTTCAAATCCAAGCTAAACACATGATCTAGCTTCAAATCAATGCGAAGTGGAAGTCTTAGCTTCAAGTACATGCGAAAGACATAATTTTGTTCAAATCAATGCGATGTAGAAGATTCAGCTACAAATCCATACGAATCAAATGGTTTAGCTTCAAATACATGTGATATAAATGATTTAGCTTCAAATGCAGGCGAAACAAACGAGTTAGCTTCAAATCCATGCGATACATATGATTTAGCTTCAAATCAATGCGAAGTAGAAGGCTTATCTTCAAATCCAAGCGAAACAAATGTTTTAGCATCAAATACTTGCGATATACTTGATTTAGTTTCAAATGCAGGCGAAACAAACGAGTTAGATTCCAATCCATGCGATACACATGATTTAGTTTCAAATCAATGCGAAGTAGAAGATTTAGCAACATATCCATACGAATCAAATGGTTTAGCTTCAAATACTTGTGATATACATGATTCAGCTCCAAATGCAGGCGACACAAACGAGGTAGCTTCAAATCCATGCGACACACATGATTTAGCTTCAAATCAATGCGAAGTAGAAGGCTTATCTTCAAATCCATCCGAAACAAATGTTTTAGCTTCAAATACTCGTGGTATACATGATCTAGCTTCAACAGCATGTGAAACAGGCGTGTTAGCTTCAAATCCAAGCGAAACACATGATTTAGCTTCAAATCAATGCGACTTAGAAGGATTAGCTACAAATCCACGCGTATCAAATGGTTTAGCTTCAAATACTTGTGATATACATGATTCAGCATCAAATGCTCGCGAGACAAACGAGTTAGCTTGAATTCCATGCGAAACACATGATTTGGCTTCAAATTCATGCGAAACACATGATTTAGCTTCAAATCCATGCGCAACACATGATTTAGCTTCAAATCTATGCGAAGTAGAAGGATTATCTTCAAATCCATGCGAAACAAATGTTTTAGCTTCACATACTTGTGATATACATGATTTAGTTTCAAATGCAGGCGAAACAAACGAGTTAGATTCCAATCCATGCGATACACATGATTTAGTTTCAAATCAATGCGAAGTAGGAGGCTTAACTTCAAATCCATGCGAAACAAATGGTTTAGCTTCAAATACTCGTGATAAACATGATTTAGTTTCAAATGCAGGCGAAACGAACGAGTTAGCTTCAAATCGTAGCGAAACACATGATCTAGTTTCAAATCAATGAGATGTAGAAGGCTTAGCTACAAATACATGAGAAACAAATGATTTATCTTGAGATAATTGCGATGTAAGTGATATAGCTTCAAATGCAGGCGAAACAATCGAGTTAACTTCAAAACAATGCGAACTAGAAGGCTTATCTTCAAATCCATGCGAAACAAATGGTTTAGCTTCAAATACTTGCGAATCTAAGTGATATAGCTTCAACTGAATGCGAAACAAACGAGTTAGCTTCAAATCCATGCGATACATTTGATTTAGCTTCAAATCAATGCGAAGTAGAAGGATTATCTTCAAATCCATGCGAAACAAATGTTTTAGCTTCACATACTTGTGATATACATGATTTAGTTTCAAATGCAGGCGAAACAAACGAGTTAGATTCCAATCCATGCGATACACATGATTTAGTTTCAAATCAATGCGAAGTAGGAGGCTTAACTTCAAATCCATGCGAAACAAATGGTTTAGCTTCAAATACTCGTGATATACATGATTTAGCTTCAAATGCAGACGAAACAAACGAGTTAGCTTCAAATCCATGCGAAACACATGATTCAGCTACGAATTCAAACGAAACATATCGTTTAGCTTAATATTCATGCGAAAGATATGTTTCAGTTTCAAATACTTGTGATATACATGATTTAGCTTCTACTGCATGCGAAGCAAACGACTTAGCTTCAAATCCAAGCGAAACACATGATTCAGCTTCAAATCCAAGCGAAACACATGATTTAGCTTCAAATCAATGCGAAGTAGAAGGCTTAGCTTCAAGTCCATGCGAAAGACATAATTTTGCTTCAAATCATTGCGAAGTAGAAGATTTAGCAACATATCCATACGAATCAAATGGTTTAGCTTCAAATACTTGTGATATACATGATTCAGCTCCAAATGCGGGCGACACAAGCAAGGTAGCTTCAAATCCATGCGATACACATGATTTAGCTTCAAATCAAAGCGAAGTAGAAGGCTTATCTTCAAATCCATCCGAAACAAATGTTTTAGCTTCAAATACTCGTGATATACATGACTTAGCTTCAAATCCATGCGCAACACATGATTTAGCTTCAAATCCAAGTTAAACAATATGATCTAGCTTCAAATCAATGCGAAGTAGAAGTCTTAGCTTCAAGTACATGCGAAAGACATAATTTTGTTCAAATCAATGCGAAGTAGAAGATTTAGCTACAAATCCATACGAATCAAATGGTTTAGCTTCAAATACATGTGATATAAATGATTTAGCTTCAAATGCAGGCGAAACAAATGGTTTAGCTTCAAATACTTGCGAATCTAAGTGTTATAGCTTCAACTGAATGCGAAACAAACGAGATAGCTTCAAATCCATGCGATACATTGGATTTAGCTTCAAATCAATGCAAAGTAGAAGGCTTAGCTTCAAGTCCATGCGAAAGACAAAATTTTGCTTCAAATCATTGCGAAGTAGAAGATTTAGAAAAATATACATACGAATCAAACGGTTTAGCTTCAAATACTTGTGATATACATGATTCAGCTCCAAATGCAGGCGACACAAACGAGGTAGCTTCAAATCCATGCGATTCACATGATTTAGCTTCAAATCAATGCGAAGTAGAAAGCGTATCTTCAAATCCATCCGAAACAAATGTTTTAGCTTCAGATACTCGTGGTATACATGACTTAGCTTCAAATGCAGGCGAAACAAACGAGTTAGCTTCAAATCCAAGCTAAACACATGATCTAGCTTCAAATCAATGCGAAGTGGAAGTCTTAGCTTCAAGTACATGCGAAAGACATAATTTTGTTCAAATCAATGCGAAGTAGAAGATTCAGCTACAAATCCATACGAATCAAATGGTTTAGCTTCAAATACATGTGATATAAATGATTTAGCTTCAAATGCAGGCGAAACAAACGAGTTAGCTTCAAATCCATGCGATACATATGATTTAGCTTCAAATCAATGCGAAGTAGAAGGCTTATCTTCAAATCCATGCGAAACAAATGTTTTAGCATCAAATACTTGCGATATACTTGATTTAGTTTCAAATGCAGGCGAAACAAACGAGTTAGATTCCAATCCATGCGATACACATGATTTAGTTTCAAATCAATGCGAAGTAGAAGATTTAGCAACATATCCATACGAATCAAATGGTTTAGCTTCAAATACTTGTGATATACATGATTCAGCTCCAAATGCAGGCGACACAAACGAGGTAGCTTCAAATCCATGCGACACACATGATTTAGCTTCAAATCAATGCGAAGTAGAAGGCTTATCTTCAAATCCATCCGAAACAAATGTTTTAGCTTCAAATACTCGTGGTATACATGATCTAGCTTCAACAGCATGTGAAACAGGCGTGTTAGCTTCAAATCCAAGCGAAACACATGATTTAGCTTCAAATCAATGCGACTTAGAAGGATTAGCTACAAATCCACGCGTATCAAATGGTTTAGCTTCAAATACTTGTGATATACATGATTCAGCATCAAATGCTCGCGAGACAAACGAGTTAGCTTGAATTCCAAGCGAAACACATGATTTGGCTTCAAATTCATGCGAAACACATGATTTAGCTTCAAATCCATGCGCAACACATGATTTAGCTTCAAATCAATGCGAAGTAGAAGGATTATCTTCAAATCCATGCGAAACAAATGTTTTAGCTTCACATACTTGTGATATACATGATTTAGTTTCAAATGCAGGCGAAACAAACGAGTTAGATTCCAATCCATGCGATACACATGATTTAGTTTCAAATCAATGCGAAGTAGGAGGCTTAACTTCAAATCCATGCGAAACAAATGGTTTAGCTTCAAATACTCGTGATATACATGATTTAGCTTCAAATGCAGACGAAACAAACGAGTTAGCTTCAAATCCATGCGAAACACATGATTCAGCTACGAATTCAAACGAAACATATCGTTTAGCTTAATATTGATACGAAAGATATGTTTCAGTTTCAAATACTTGTGATATACATGATTTAGCTTCTACTGCATGCGAAGCAAACGACTTAGCTTCAAATCCAAGCGAAACACATGATTCAGCTTCAAATCCAAGCGAAACACACGATCTAGCTTCAAATCAATGCGAAGTAGAAGGCTTAGCTTCAAGTCCATGCGAAAGACATAATTTTGTTCAAATCAAGGCAGAGTAGAAGATTTAGCTACAAATCCATACGAATCAAATGGTTTAGCTTCAAATACTTGTGATATACATGATTCAGCTTCAAATGCAGGCGAAACAAACGAGTTAGCATCAAATCCTAGCGAAACACATGATCTAGTTTCAAATCAATGTGAAGTAGACGGCTTAGCTACAAATACATGAGAAACAAATGATTTATCTTCAGATAATTGCGATGTAAGTGATATAGCTTCTAATGCAGGCGAAACAATCGAGTTAACTTCACAACAATGCGAACTAGAAGGCTTACCTTCAAATCCATGCGAAACAAATGGTTTAGCTTCAAATACTTGTGAATCTAAGCGATATAGCTTCAACTGAATGCGAAACAAACGAGTTAGCGTCAAATCCATGCGATACATATGATTTAGCTTCAAATCAATGCGAAGTAGAAGGCTTAGCTTCAAGTCCATGAGAAAGACATAATTTTGTTTCAAATCAATGCGAAATAGAAGATTTAGCAACATATCCAGACGAATCAAATGGTTTAGTTTCAAATACTTGTGATATACATGATTCAGCTCCAAATGCAGGCGAAACAAACGAGTTAGCTTCAAATCCAAGCGAAACACATGATCTAGCTTCAAATGAATGCGAAGTAGAAGGCTTAGCTTCAAGTCCATGCGGAAGACATAATTTTGTTCAAATCAATGCGAAGTAGAAGATTTAGCTACAAATCCATACGAATCAAATGGTTTAGCTCCAAATACATGTGATATAAATGATTTAGCTTCAAATGCAGGCGAAACAAACGAGTTAGCTTCAAATCTATGCGATACACATGATTTAGCTTCAAATCAATGCGAAGTAGAAAGCTTAGTTTCAAGTACATGCGAGAGACATAATTTTGCTACAATTCAATGCGAAGTAGAAGATTTAGCTACAAATCCATACGAATCAAATGGTTTAGCTTAAAATACATGTGATATAAATGATTTAGCTTCAAATGCAGGCGAAACAAACGAGTTAGCTTCAAATCCATGCGATACATATGATTTAGCTTCAAATCAATGCGAAGTAGAAGGCTTATCTTCAAAACCATGCGAAACAAATGTTTTAGCTTCAAATACTTGTGATATACATGATTTAGTTTCAAATGCAGGCGAAACAAACGAGTTAGATTCCAATCCATGCGATACACATGATTTAGCTTCAAATCAATGCGAAGTAGAAGGCTTATCTTCAAATCCATCCGAAACAAATGTTTTAGCTTCAAATACTCGTGATATACATGATTTAGCTTCAAATGCAGACGAAACAAACGAGTTAGCTTCAAATCCATGCGAAACACATGATTCAGCTTCAAATCAATGCGACTTAGAAGGATTAGCTACAAATCCATGCGTATCAAATGGTTTAGCTTCAAATACATGTGATATACATGATTCAGCATCAAATGCCCGCGAGACAAACGAGTTAGCTTGAATTCCAAGCGAAACACATGATTTGGCTTCAAATTCATGTGAAACACATGATTTAGCTTAAAAACCATGCGCAACACATGATTTAGCTTCAAATCAATGCGAAGTAGAAGGATTATCTTCAAATCCACGCGAAACAAATGTTTTAGCTTCACATACTTGTGATATACATGATTTAGTTTCAAATGCAGGCGAAACAAACGAGTTAGATTCCAATCCATGCGATACGCATGATTTAGTTTCAAATCAATGCGAAGTAGGAGGCTTAACTTCAAATCCATGCGAAACAAATGGTTTAGCTTCAAATACTTGTGATATACATGATTTAGTTTCAAATGCAGGCGAAACAAACGAGTTAGATTCCAATCCATGCGATACGCATGATTTAGTTTCAAATCAATGCGAAGTAGGAGGCTTAACTTCAAATCCATACGAATCAAATGGTTTAGCTTAAAATACATGTGATATAAATGATTTAGCTTCAAATGCAGGCGAAACAAACGAGTTAGCTTCAAATCCATGCGATACATATGATTTAGCTTCAAATCAATGCGAAGTAGAAGGCTTATCTTCAAAACCATGCGAAACAAATGTTTTAGCTTCAAATACTTGTGATATACATGATTTAGTTTCAAATGCAGGCGAAACAAACGAGTTAGATTCCAATCCATGCGATACACATGATTTAGCTTCAAATCAATGCGAAGTAGAAGGCTTATCTTCAAATCCATCCGAAACAAATGTTTTAGCTTCAAATACTCGTGATATACATGATTTAGCTTCAAATGCAGACGAAACAAACGAGTTAGCTTCAAATCCATGCGAAACACATGATTCAGCTTCAAATCAATGCGACTTAGAAGGATTAGCTACAAATCCATGCGTATCAAATGGTTTAGCTTCAAATACATTTGATATACATGATTCAGCATCAAATGCCCGCGAGACAAACGAGTTAGCTTGAATTCCAAGCGAAACACATGATTTGGCTTCAAATTCATGTGAAACACATGATTTAGCTTAAAAACCATGCGCAACACATGATTTAGCTTCAAATCAATGCGAAGTAGAAGGATTATCTTCAAATCCACGCGAAACAAATGTTTTAGCTTCACATACTTGTGATATACATGATTTAGTTTCAAATGCAGGCGAAACAAACGAGTTAGATTCCAATCCATGCGATACGCATGATTTAGTTTCAAATCAATGCGAAGTAGGAGGCTTAACTTCAAATCCATGCGAAACAAATGGTTTAGCTTCAAATACTCGTGATATACATGATTTAGCTTCAAATGCAGACGAAACAAACGAGTTAGCTTCAAATCCATGCGAAACACATGATTCAGCTACGAATTCAAACGAAACATATCGTTTAGCTTAATATTCATGCGAAAGATATGTTTCAGTTTCAAATACTTGTGATATACATGATTTAGCTTCTACTGCATGCGAAGCAAACGACTTAGCTTCAAATCCAAGCGAAACACATGATTCAGCTTCAAATCCAAGCGAAACACACGATCTAGCTTCAAATCAATGCGAAGTAGAAGGCTTAGCTTCAAGTCCATGCGAAAGACATAATTTTGTTCAAATCAATGCAGAGTAGAAGATTTAGCTACAAATCCATACGAATCAAATGGTTTAGCTTCAAATACTTGTGATATACATGATTCAGCTTCAAATGCAGGCGAAACAAACGAGTTAGCATCAAATCCTAGCGAAACACATGATCTAGTTTCAAATCAATGTGAAGTAGACGGCTTAGCTACAAATACATGAGAAACAAATGATTTATCTTCAGATAATTGCGATGTAAGTGATATAGCTTCTAATGCAGGCGAAACAATCGAGTTATCTTCACAACAATGCGAACTAGAAGGCTTACCTTCAAATCCATGCGAAACAAATGGTTTAGCTTCAAATACTTGTGAATCTAAGCGATATAGCTTCAACTGAATGCGAAACAAACGAGTTAGCGTCACATCCATGCGATACATATGATTTAGCTTCAAATCAATGCGAAGTAGAAGGCTTAGCTTCAAGTCCATGAGAAAGACATAATTTTGTTTCAAATCAATGCGAAGTAGAAGATTTAGCAACATATCCAGACGAATCAAATGGTTTAGTTTCAAATACTTGTGATATACATGATTCAGCTCCAAATGCAGGCGAAACAAACGAGTTAGCTTCAAATCCAAGCGAAACACATGATCTAGCTTCAAATGAATGCGAAGTAGAAGGCTTAGCTTCAAGTCCATGCGAAAGACATAATTTTGTTCAAATCAATGCGAAGTAGAAGATTTAGCTACAAATCCATACGAATTAAATGGTTTAGCTCCAAATACATGTGATATAAATGATTTAGCTTCAAATGCAGGCGAAACAAACGAGTTAGCTTCAAATCTATGCGATACACATGATTTAGCTTCAAATCAATGCGAAGTAGAAAGCTTAGTTTCAAGTACATGCGAGAGACATAATTTTGCTACAATTCAATGCGAAGTAGAAGATTTAGCTACAAATCCATACGAATCAAATGGTTTAGCTTAAAATACATGTGATATAAATGATTTAGCTTCAAATGCAGGCGAAACAAACGAGTTAGCTTCAAATCCATGCGATACGCATGATTTAGTTTCAAATCAATGCGAAGTAGGAGGCTTAACTTCAAATCCATGCGAAACAAATGGTTTAGCTTCAAATACTTGTGATATACATGATTTAGTTTCAAATGCCGGCGAAACAAACGAGTTAGATTCCGATCCATGCGATACGCATGATTTAGTTTCAAATCAATGCGAAGTAGGAGGCTTAACTTCAAATCCATACGAATCAAATGGTTTAGCTTAAAATACATGTGATATAAATGATTTAGCTTCAAATGCAGGCGAAACAAACGAGTTAGCTTCAAATCCATGCGATACATATGATTTAGCTTCAAATCAATGCGAAGTAGAAGGCTTATCTTCAAAACCATGCGAAACAAATGTTTTAGCTTCAAATACTTGTGATATACATGATTTAGTTTCAAATGCAGGCGAAACAAACGAGTTAGATTCCAATCCATGCGATACACATGATTTAGCTTCAAATCAATGCGAAGTAGAAGGCTTATCTTCAAATCCATCCGAAACAAATGTTTTAGCTTCAAATACTCGTGATATACATGATTTAGCTTCAAATGCAGACGAAACAAACGAGTTAGCTCCAAATCCATGCGAAACACATGATTCAGCTTCAAATCAATGCGAAGTAGAAGGCTTATCTTCAAAACCATGGGAAACAAATGTTTTAGCTTCAAATACTTGTGATATACATGATTTAGTTTCAAATGCAGGCGAAACAAACGAGTTAGATTCCAATCCATGCGATACACATGATTTAGCTTCAAATCAATGCGAAGTAGAAGGCTTATCTTCAAATCCATCCGAAACAAATGTTTTAGCTTCAAATACTCGTGATATACATGATTTAGCTTCAAATGCAGACGAAACAAACGAGTTAGCTTCAAATCCATGCGAAACACATGATTCAGCTTCAAATCAATGCGACTTAGAAGGATTAGCTACAAATCCATGCGTATCAAATGGTTTAGCTTCAAATACATTTGATATACATGATTCAGCATCAAATGCCCGCGAGACAAACGAGTTAGCTTGAATTCCAAGCGAAACACATGATTTGGCTTCAAATTCATGTGAAACACATGATTTAGCTTAAAAACCATGCGTAACACATGATTTAGCTTCAAATCAATGCGAAGTAGAAGGATTATCTTCAAATCCACGCGAAACAAATGTTTTAGCTTCACATACTTGTGATATACATGATTTAGTTTCAAATGCAGGCGAAACAAACGAGTTAGATTCCAATCCATGCGATACGCATGATTTAGTTTCAAATCAATGCGAAGTAGGAGGCTTAACTTGAAATCCATGCGAAACAAATGGTTTAGCTTCAAATACTCGTGATATACATGATTTAGCTTCAAATGCAGACGAAACAAACGAGTTAGCTTCAAATCCATGCGAAACACATGATTCAGCTACGAATTCAAACGAAACATATCGTTTAGCTTAATATTCATGCGAAAGATATGTTTCAGTTTCAAATACTTGTGATATACATGATTTAGCTTCTACTGCATGCGAAGCAAACGACTTAGCTTCAAATCCAAGCGAAACACATGATTCAGCTTCAAATCCAAGCGAAACACATGATCTAGCTTCAAATCAATGCGAAGTAGAAGGCTTAGCTTCAAGTCCATGCGAAAGACATAATTTTGTTCAAATCAATGCAGAGTAGAAGATTTAGCTACAAATCCATACGAATCAAATGGTTTAGCTTCAAATACTTGTGATATACATGATTCAGCTTCAAATGCAGGCGAAACAAACGAGTTAGCATCAAATCCTAGCGAAACACATGACCTAGTTTCAAATCAATGTGAAGTAGACGGCTTAGCTACAAATACATGAGAAACAAATGATTTATCTTCAGATAATTGCGATGTAAGTGATATAGCTTCTAATGCAGGCGAAACAATCGAGTTATCTTCACAACAATGCGAACTAGAAGGCTTACCTTCAAATCCATGCGAAACAAATGTTTTAGCTTCAAATACTCGTGATATACATGACTTAGCTTCAAATGCAGGCGAAACAAACGAGTTAGCTTCAAATCCAAGTTAAACAATATGATCTAGCTTCAAATCAATGCGAAGTAGAAGTCTTAGCTTCAAGTACATGCGAAAGACATAATTTTGCTCAAATCAATGCGAAGTAGAAGATTTAGCTACAAATCCATACGAATCAAATGGTTTAGCTTCAAATACATGTGATATAAATGATTTAGCTTCAAATGCAGGCGAAACAAATGGTTTAGCTTCAAATACTTGCGAATCTAAGCGATATAGCTTCAACTGAATGCGAAACAAACGAGTCAGCTTCAAATCCATGCGATACATTTGATTTAGCTTCAAATCAATGCGAAGTAGAAGGCTTAGATTCAAGTCCATGCGAAAGACATAATTTTGCTTCAAATCATTGCGAAGTAGAAGATTTAGCAACATATCCATACGAATCAAATGGTTTAGCTTCAAATACTTGTGATATACATGATTCAGCTCCAAATGCGGGCGACACAAGCAAGGTAGCTTCAAATCCATGCGATACACATGATTTAGCTTCAAATCAAAGCGAAGTAGAAGGCTTATCTTCAAATCCATCCGAAACAAATGTTTTAGCTTCAAATACTCGTGATATACATGACTTAGCTTCAAATGCAGGCGAAACAAACGAGTTAGCTTCAAATCCAAGTTAAACAATATGATCTAGCTTCAAATCAATGCGAAGTAGAAGTCTTAGCTTCAAGTACATGCGAAAGACATAATTTTGTTCAAATCAATGCGAAGTAGAAGATTTAGCTACAAATCCATACGAATCAAATGGTTTAGCTTCAAATACATGTGATATAAATGATTTAGCTTCAAATGCAGGCGAAACAAATGGTTTAGCTTCAAATACTTGCGAATCTAAGTGTTATAGCTTCAACTGAATGCGAAACAAACGAGTTAGATTCCAATCCATGCGATACACATGATTTAGCTTCAAATCAATGCAAAGTAGAAGGCTTAGCTTCAAGTCCATGCGAAAGACAAAATTTTGCTTCAAATCATTGCGAAGTAGAAGATTTAGAAAAATATACATACGAATCAAACGGTTTAGCTTCAAATACTTGTGATATACATGATTCAGCTCCAAATGCAGGCGACACAAACGAGGTAGCTTCAAATCCATGCGATTCACATGATTTAGCTTCAAATACATGTGATATAAATGATTTAGCTTCAAATGCAGGCGAAACAAACGATTTAGCTTCAAATCCATGCGATACATATGATTTAGCTTCAAATCAATGCGAAGTAGAAGGCTTATCTTCAAATCCATGCGAAACAAATGTTTTAGCTTCAAATACTTGCGATATACTTGATTTAGTTTCAAATGCAGGCGAAACAAACGAGTTAGATTCCAATCCATGCGATACACATGATTTAGTTTCAAATCAATGCGAAGTAGAAGATTTAGCAACATATCCATACGAAACAAATGGTTTAGCTTCAAATACTTGTGATATACATGATTCAGCTCCAAATGCAGGCGACACAAACGAGGTAGCTTCAAATCCATGCGACACACATGATTCAGCTTCAAATCAATGCGAAGTAGAAGGCTTATCTTCAAATCCTTCCGAAACAAATGTTTTATCTTCAAATACTTGTGATATACATGACTTAGCTTCAAATGCAGGCGAAACAAACGAGTTAGCTTCAAATCCAAGCTAAACACATGATCTAGCTTCAAATCAATGCGAAGTAGAAGTCTTAGCTTCAAGTATATGCGAAAGACATAATTTTGTTCCAATCAATGCGAAGTAGAAGGCTTAGCTTCAAGTCCATGCGAAAGACATTATTTTGCTTCAAATCATTGCGAAGTAGAAGATTTAGCAACATATCCATACGAATCAAATGGTTTAGCTTCAAATACTTGTGATATACATGATTCAGCTCCAAATGCAGGCGACACAAACGAGGTAGCTTCAAATCCATGCGATGCACATGATTTGGCTTCAAATCAATGCGAAGTAGAAGGCTTATCTTCAAATCCATCCGAAACAAATGTTTTAGATTCAAATACTCGTGATATACATGACTTAGCTTCAAATGCAGGCGAAACAAACGAGTTAGCTTCAAATCCAAGCTAAACACATGATCTAGCTTCAAATCAATGCGAAGTGGAAGTCTTAGCTTCAAGTCCATGCGAAAGACATAATTTTGCTTCAAATCATTGCGAAGTAGAAGATTTAGCAACATATCCATACGAATCAAATGGTTTAGCTTCAAATACTTGTGATATACATGATTCAGCACCAAATGCAGGCGACACAAACGAGGTAGCTTCAAATCCATGCGAAACACATGATCTAGTTTCAAATCAATGAGATGTAGAAGGCTTAGCTACAAATACATGAGAAACAAATGATTTATCTTCAGATAATTGCGATGTAAGTGATATAGCTTCAAATGCAGGCGAAACAATCGAGTTAATTTCAAAACAATGCGAACTAGAAGGCTTATCTTCAAATCTATGCGAAACAAATGCTTTAGCTTCAAATACTTGCGAATCTAAGTGATATAGCTTCAACTGAATGCGAAACAAACGAGTTAGCTTCAAATCCATGCGATACATTTGATTTAGCTTCAAATCAATGCGAAGTAGAAGGCTTAGCTTCAAGTCCATGCGAAAGACATAATTTTGCTTCAAATCATTGCGAAGTAGAAGATTTAGCAAAATATCCATACGAATCAAATGGTTTAGCTTCAAATACTTGTGATATACATGATTCAGCTCCAAATGCAGGCGACACAAACGAGGTAGCTTCAAATCCATGCGATACACATGATTTAGCTTCAGATCAATGCGAAGTAGAAGGCTTATCTTCAAATCCATCCGAAACAAATGTTTTAGCTTCAAATACTCGTGATATACATGACTTAGCTTCAAATGCAGGCGAAAAAAACGAGTTAGCTTCAAATCCAAGCTAAACACATGATCTATCTTCAAATCAATGCGAAGTAGAAGTCTTAGCTTCAAGTACATGCGAAAGACATAATTTTGTTCAAATCAATGCGAAGTAGAAGATTTAGCTACAAATCCATACGAATCAAATGGTTTAGCTTCAAATACATGTGATATAAATGATTTAGCTTCAAATGCAGGCGAAACAAATGGTTTAGCTTCAAGTACTTGCGAATCTAAGTGATATAGCTTCAACTGAATGCGAAACAAACGAGTTAGCTTCAAATCCAAGCTAAACACATGATCTAGCTTCAAATCAATGCGAAGTGGAAGTCTTAGCTTCAAGTACATGCGAAAGACATAATTTTGTTCAAATCAATGCGAAGTAGAAGATTTAGCTACAAATCCATACGAATCAAATGGTTTAGCTCCAAATACATGTGATATAAATGATTTAGCTTCAAATGCAGGCGAAACAAACGAGTTAGCTTCAAATCCATGCGATACATATGATTTAGCTTCAAATCAATGCGAAGTAGAAGGCTTATCTTCAAATCCATGCGAAACAAATGTTTTAGCTTCAAATACTTGTGATATACATGATTTAGTTTCAAATGCAGGCGAAACAAACGAGTTAGATTCCAATCCATGCGATACACATGATTTAGCTACAAATCAATGCGAAGTAGAAGGCTTATCTTCAAATCCATCCGAAACAAATGTTTTAGCTTCAAATACTCGTGATATACATGACTTAGCTTCAAATGCAGGCGAAACAAACGAATTAGCTTCAAATCCAAGCTAAACACATGATCTAGCTTCAAATCAATGCGAAGTAGAAGTCTTAGCTTCAAGTACATGCGAAAGACATAATTTTGTTCAAATCAATGCGAAGTAGAAGATTTAGCTACAAATCCATACGAATCAAATGGTTTAGCTTCAAATACATATGATATAAATGATTTAGCTTCAAATGCAGGCGAAACAAATGGTTTAGCTTCAAATACTTGCGAATCTAAGTGATATAGCTACAACTTAATGCGAAACAAACGAGTTAGCTTCAAATCCATGCGATACATTTGATTTAGCTTCAAATCAATGCGAAGTAGAAGGCTTAGCTTCAAGTCCATGCGAAAGACAAAATTTTACTTCAAATCATTGCGAAGTAGAAGATTTAGAAAAATATACATACGAATCAAACGGTTTAGCTTCAAATACTTGTGATATACATGATTCAGCTCCAAATGCAGGCGACACAAACGAGGAAGCTTCAAATCCATGCGATTCACATGATTTAGCTTCAAATCAATGCGAAGTAGAAGGCGTATCTTCAAATCCATCCGAAACAAATGTGTTAGCTTCAGATACTCGTGGTATACATGACTTAGCTTCAAATGCAGGCGAAACAAACGAGTTAGCTTCAAATCCAAGCTAAACACATGATCTAGCTTCAAATCAATGCGAAGTGGAAGTCTTAGCTTCAAGTACATGCGAAAGACATAATTTTGTTCAAATCAATGCGAAGTAGAAGATTTAGCTACAAATCCATACGAATCAAATGGTTTAGCTTCAAATACATGTGATATAAATGATTTAGCTTCAAATGCAGGCGAAACAAACGAGTTAGCTTCAAATCCATGCGATACATATGATTTAGCTTCAAATCAATGCGAAGTAGAAGGCTTATCTTCAAATCCATGCGAAACAAATGTTTTAGCTTCAAATACTTGCGATATACTTGATTTAGTTTCAAATGCAGGCGAAACAAACGAGTTAGATTCCAATCCATGCGATACACATGATTTAGTTTCAAATCAATGCGAAGTAGAAGATTTAGCAACATATCCATACGAATCAAATGGTTTAGCTTCAAATACTTGTGATATACATGATTCAGCTCCAAATGCAGGCGACACAAACGAGGTAGCTTCAAATCCATGCGACACACATGATTTAGCTTCAAATCAATGCGAAGTAGAAGGCTTATCTTCAAATCCATCCGAAACAAATGTTTTAGCTTCAAATACTCGTGGTATACATGATCTAGCTTCAACAGCATGTGAAACAGGCGTGTTAGCTTCAAATCCAAGCGAAACACATGATTTAGCTTCAAATCAATGCGACTTAGAAGGATTAGCTACAAATCCACGCGTATCAAATGGTTTAGCTTCAAATACTTGTGATATACATGATTCAGCATCAAATGCTCGCGAGACAAACGAGTTAGCTTGAATTCCAAGCGAAACACATGATTTGGCTTCAAATTCATGCGAAACACACGATTTAGCTTCAAATCCATGCGCAACACATGATTTAGCTTCAAATCAATGCGAAGTAGAAGGATTATCTTCAAATCCATGCGAAACAAATGTTTTAGCTTCACATACTTGTGATATACATGATTTAGTTTCAAATGCGGGCGAAACAAACGAGTTAGATTCCAATCCATGCGATACACATGATTTAGTTTCAAATCAATGCGAAGTAGGAGGCTTAACTTCAAATCCATGCGAAGCAAATGGTTTAGCTTCAAATACTCGTGATATACATGATTTAGCTTCAAATGCAGACGAAACAAACGAGTTAGCTTCAAATCCATGCGAAACACATGATTCAGCTACGAATTCAAACGAAACATATCGTTTAGCTTAATATTCATACGAAAGATATGTTTCAGTTTCAAATACTTGTGATATACATGATTTAGCTTCTACTGCATGCGAAGCAAACGACTTAGCTTCAAATCCAAGCGACACACATGATTCAGCTTCAAATCCAAGCGAAACACACGATCTAGCTTCAAATCAATGCGAAGTAGAAGGCTTAGCTTCAAGTCCATGCGAAAGACTTAATTTTGTTCAAATCAATGCAGAGTAGAAGATTTAGCTACAAATCCATACGAATCAAATGGTTTAGCTTCAAATACTTGTGATATACATGATTCAGCTTCAAATGCAGGCGAAACAAACGAGTTAGCATCAAATCCTAGCGAAACACATGATCTAGTTTCAAATCAATGTGAAGTAGACGGCTTAGCTACAAATACATGAGAAACAAATGATTTATCTTCAGATAATTGTGATGTAAGTGATATAGCTTCTAATGCAGGCGAAACAATCGAGTTAACTTCACAACAATGCGAACTAGAAGGCTTACCTTCAAATCCATGCGAAACAAATGGTTTAGCTTCAAATACTTGTGAATCTAAGCGATATAGCTTCAACTGAATGCGAAACAAACGAGTTAGCTTCAAATCCATGCGATACATATGATTTAGCTTCAAATCAATGCGAAGTAGAAGGCTTAGCTTCAAGTCCATGAGAAAGACATAATTTTGCTTCAAATCAATGCGAAGTAGAAGATTTAGCAACATATCCATACGAATCAAATGGTTTAGCTTCAAATACTTGTGATATACATGATTCAGCTCCAAATGCAGGCGACACAAACGAGGTAGCTTCAAATCCATGCGATTCACATGATTTAGCTTCAAATCAATGCGAAGTAGAAGGCGTATCTTCAAATCCATCCGAAACAAATGTTTTAGCTTCAGATACTCGTGGTATACATGACTTAGCTTCAAATGCAGGCGAAACAAACGAGTTAGCTTCAAATCCAAGCTAAACACATGATCTAGCTTCAAATCAATGCGAAGTGGAAGTCTTAGCTTCAAGTACATGCGAAAGACATAATTTTGTTCAAATCAATGCGAAGTAGAAGATTTAGCTACAAATCCATACGAATCAAATGGTTTAGCTTCAAATACATGTGATATAAATGATTTAGCTTCAAATGCAGGCGAAACAAATGGTTTAGCTTCAAATACTTGCGAATCTAAGTGTTATAGCTTCAACTGAATGCGAAACAAACGAGATAGCTTCAAATCCATGCGATACATTGGATTTAGCTTCAAATCAATGCAAAGTAGAAGGCTTAGCTTCAAGTCCATGCGAAAGACAAAATTTTGCTTCAAATCATTGCGAAGTAGAAGATTTAGAAAAATATACATACGAATCAAACGGTTTAGCTTCAAATACTTGTGATATACATGATTCAGCTCCAAATGCAGGCGACACAAACGAGGTAGCTTCAAATCCATGCGATTCACATGATTTAGCTTCAAATCAATGCGAAGTAGAAGGCGTATCTTCAAATCCATCCGAAACAAATGTTTTAGCTTCAGATACTCGTGGTATACATGACTTAGCTTCAAATGCAGGCGAAACAAACGAGTTAGCTTCAAATCCAAGCTAAACACATGATCTAGCTTCAAATCAATGCGAAGTGGAAGTCTTAGCTTCAAGTACATGCGAAAGACATAATTTTGTTCAAATCAATGCGAAGTAGAAGATTCAGCTACAAATCCATACGAATCAAATGGTTTAGCTTCAAATACATGTGATATAAATGATTTAGCTTCAAATGCAGGCGAAACAAACGAGTTAGCTTCAAATCCATGCGATACATATGATTTAGCTTCAAATCAATGCGAAGTAGAAGGCTTATCTTCAAATCCATGCGAAACAAATGTTTTAGCTTCAAATACTTGCGATATACTTGATTTAGTTTCAAATGCAGGCGAAACAAACGAGTTAGATTCCAATCCATGCGATACACATGATTTAGTTTCAAATCAATGCGAAGTAGAAGATTTAGCAACATATCCATACGAATCAAATGGTTTAGCTTCAAATACTTGTGATATACATGATTCAGCTCCAAATGCAGGCGACACAAACGAGGTAGCTTCAAATCCATGCGACACACATGATTTAGCTTCAAATCAATGCGAAGTAGAAGGCTTATCTTCAAATCCATCCGAAACAAATGTTTTAGCTTCAAATACTCGTGGTATACATGATCTAGCTTCAACAGCATGTGAAACAGGCGTGTTAGCTTCAAATCCAAGCGAAACACATGATTTAGCTTCAAATCAATGCGACTTAGAAGGATTAGCTACAAATCCACGCGTATCAAATGGTTTAGCTTCAAATACTTGTGATATACATGATTCAGCATCAAATGCTCGCGAGACAAACGAATTAGCTTGAATTCCAAGCGAAACACATGATTTGGCTTCAAATTCATGCGAAACACATGATTTAGCTTCAAATCCATGCGCAACACATGATTTAGCTTCAAATCAATGCGAAGTAGAAGGATTATCTTCAAATCCATGCGAAACAAATGTTTTAGCTTCACATACTTGTGATATACATGATTTAGTTTCAAATGCAGGCGAAACAAACGAGTTAGATTCCAATCCATGCGATACACATGATTTAGTTTCAAATCAATGCGAAGTAGGAGGTTTAACTTCAAATCCATGCGAAACAAATGGTTTAGCTTCAAATACTCGTGATATACATGATTTAGCTTCAAATGCAGACGAAACAAACGAGTTAGCTTCAAATCCATGCGAAACACATGATTCAGCTACGAATTCAAACGAAACATATCGTTTAGCTTAATATTCATACGAAAGATATGTTTCAGTTTCAAATACTTGTGATATACATGATTTAGCTTCTACTGCATGCGAAGCAAACGACTTAGCTTCAAATCCAAGCGAAACACATGATTCAGCTTCAAATCCAAGCGAAACACACGATCTAGCTTCAAATCAATGCGAAGTAGAAGGCTTAGCGTCAAGTTCATGCGAAAGACATAATTTTGTTCAAATCTATGCAGAGTAGAAGATTTAGCTACAAATCCATACGAATCAAATGGTTTAGCTTCAAATACTTGTGATATACATGATTCAGCTTCAAATGCAGGCGAAACAAACGAGTTAGCATCAAATCCTAGCGAAACACATGATCTAGTTTCAAATCAATGTGAAGTAGAAGGCTTAGCTTCAAGTCCATGCGAAAGACATAATTTTGTTCAAATCAATGCGAAATAGAAGATTTAGCAACATATCCAGACGAATCAAATGGTTTAGTTTCAAATACTTGTGATATACATGATTCAGCTCCAAATGCAGGCGAAACAAACGAGTTAGCTTCAAATCCAAGCGAAACACATGATCTAGCTTCAAATGAATGCGAAGTAGAAGGCTTAGCTTCAAGTCCATGCGAAAGACATAATTTTGTTCAAATCAATGCGAAGTAGAAGATTTAGCTACAAATCCATACGAATCAAATGGTTTAGCTCCAAATACATGTGATATAAATGATTTAGCTTCAAATGCAGGCGAAACAAACGAGTTAGCTTCAAATCTATGCGATACACATGATTTAGCTTCAAATCAATGCGAAGTAGAAAGCTTAGTTTCAAGTACATGCGAGAGACATAATTTTGCTACAATTCAATGCGAAGTAGAAGATTTAGCTACAAATCCATACGAATCAAATGGTTTAGCTTCAAATACATGTGATATAAATGATTTAGCTTCAAATGCAGGCGAAACAAACGAGTTAGCTTCAAATCCATGCGATACATATGATTTAGCTTCAAATCAATGCGAAGTAGAAGGCTTATCTTCAAAACCATGCGAAACAAATATTTAGCTTCAAATACTTGTGATATACATGATTTAGTTTCAAATGCAGGCGAAACAAACGAGTTAGATTCCAATCCATGCGATACACATGATTTAGCTTCAAATCAATGCGAAGTAGAAGGCTTATCTTCAAATCCATCCGAAACAAATGGTTTAGCTTCAAATACTCGTGATATACATGATTTAGCTTCAAATGCAGACGAAACAAACGAGTTAGCTTCAAATCCATGCGAAACACATGATTCAGCTTCAAATCAATGCGACTTAGAAGGATTAGCTACAAATCCATGCGTATCAAATGGTTTAGCTTCAAATACATGTGATATACATGATTCAGCATCAAATGCCCGCGAGACAAACGAGTTAGCTTGAATTCCAAGCGAAACACATGATTTGGCTTCAAATTCATGTGAAACACATGATTTAGCTTAAAAACCATGCGCAACACATGATTTAGCTTCAAATCAATACGAAGTAGAAGGATTATCTTCAAATCCACGCGAAACAAATGTTTTAGCTTCACATACTTGTGATATACATGATTTAGTTTCAAATGCAGGCGAAACAAACGAGTTAGATTCCAATCCATGCGATACGCATGATTTAGTTTCAAATCAATGCGAAGTAGGAGGCTTAACTTCAAATCCATGCGAAACAAATGGTTTAGCTTCAAATACTTGTGATATACATGATTTAGTTTCAAATGCAGGCGAAACAAACGAGTTAGATTCCAATCCATGCGATACGCATGATTTAGTTTCAAATCAATGCGAAGTAGGAGGCTTAACTTCAAATCCATACGAATCAAATGGTTTAGCTTAAAATACATGTGATATAAATGATTTAGCTTCAAATGCAGGCGAAACAAACGAGTTAGCTTCAAATCCATGCGATACATATGATTTAGCTTCAAATCAATGCGAAGTAGAAGGCTTATCTTCAAAACCATGCGAAACAAATGTTTTAGCTTCAAATACTTGTGATATACATGATTTAGTTTCAAATGCAGGCGAAACAAACGAGTTAGATTCCAATCCATGCGATACACATGATTTAGCTTCAAATCAATGCGAAGTAGAAGGCTTATCTTCAAATCCATCCGAAACAAATGTTTTAGCTTCAAATACTCGTGATATACATGATTTAGCTTCAAATGCAGACGAAACAAACGAGTTAGCTTCAAATCCATGCGAAACACATGATTCAGCTTCAAATCAATGCGACTTAGAAGGATTAGCTACAAATCCATGCGTATCAAATGGTTTAGCTTCAAATACATTTGATATACATGATTCAGCATCAAATGCCCGCGAGACAAACGAGTTAGCTTGAATTCCAAGCGAAACACATGATTTGGCTTCAAATTCATGTGAAACACATGATTTAGCTTAAAAACCATGCGCAACACATGATTTAGCTTCAAATCAATGCGAAGTAGAAGGATTATCTTCAAATCCACGCGAAACAAATGTTTTAGCTTCACATACTTGTGATATACATGATTTAGTTTCAAATGCAGGCGAAACAAACGAGTTAGATTCCAATCCATGCGATACGCATGATTTAGTTTCAAATCAATGCGAAGTAGGAGGCTTAACTTCAAATCCATGCGAAACAAATGGTTTAGCTTCAAATACTCGTGATATACATGATTTAGCTTCAAATACAGACGAAACAAACGAGTTAGCTTCAAATCCATGCGAAACACATGATTCAGCTACGAATTCAAACGAAACATATCGTTTAGCTTAATATTCATGCGAAAGATATGTTTCAGTTTCAAATACTTGTGATATACATGATTTAGCTTCTACTGCATGCGAAGCAAACGACTTAGCTTCAAATCCAAGCGAAACACATGATTCAGCTTCAAATCCAAGCGAAACACATGATCTAGCTTCAAATCAATGCGAAGTAGAAGGCTTAGCTTCAAGTCCATGCGAAAGACATAATTTTGTTCAAATCAATGCAGAGTAGAAGATATAGCTACAAATCCATACGAATCAAATGGTTTAGCTTCAAATACTTGTGATATACATGATTCAGCTTCAAATGCAGGCGAAACAAACGAGTTAGCATCAAATCCTAGCGAAACACATGATCTAGTTTCAAATCAATGTGAAGTAGACGGCTTAGCTACAAATACATGAGAAACAAATGATTTATCTTCAGATAATTGCGATGTAAGTGATATAGCTTCTAATGCAGGCGAAACAATCGAGTTATCTTCACAACAATGCGAACTAGAAGGCTTACCTTCAAATCCATGCGAAACAAATGGTTTAGCTTCAAATACTTGTGAATCTAAGCGATATAGCTTCAACTGAATGCGAAACAAACGAGTTAGCGTCAAATCCATGCGATACATATGATTTAGCTTCAAATCAATGCGAAGTAGAAGGCTTAGCTTCAAGTCCATGAGAAAGACATAATTTTGTTTCAAATCAATGCGAAGTAGAAGATTTAGCAACATATCCAGACGAATCAAATGGTTTAGTTTCAAATACTTGTGATATACATGATTCAGCTCCAAATGCAGGCGAAACAAACGAGTTAGCTTCAAATCCATGCGATACATATGATTTAGCTTCAAATCAATGCGAAGTAGAAGGATTATCTTCAAATCCACGCGAAACAAATGTTTTAGCTTCACATACTTGTGATATACATGATTTAGTTTCAAATGCAGGCGAAACAAACGAGTTAGATTCCAATCCATGCGATACGCATGATTTAGTTTCAAATCAATGCGAAGTAGGAGGCTTAACTTCAAATCCATGCGAAACAAATGGTTTAGCTTCAAATACTTGTGATATACATGATTTAGTTTCAAATGCAGGCGAAACAAACGAGTTAGATTCCAATCCATGCGATACGCATGATTTAGTTTCAAATCAATGCGAAGTAGGAGGCTTAACTTCAAATCCATACGAATCAAATGGTTTAGCTTAAAATACATGTGATATAAATGATTTAGCTTCAAATGCAGGCGAAACAAACGAGTTAGCTTCAAATCCATGCGATACATATGATTTAGCTTCAAATCAATGCGAAGTAGAAGGCTTATCTTCAAAACCATGCGAAACAAATGTTTTAGCTTCAAATACTTGTGATATACATGATTTAGTTTCAAATGCAGGCGAAACAAACGAGTTAGATTCCAATCCATGCGATACACATGATTTAGCTTCAAATCAATGCGAAGTAGAAGGCTTATCTTCAAATCCATCCGAAACAAATGTTTTAGCTTCAAATACTCGTGATATACATGATTTAGCTTCAAATGCAGACGAAACAAACGAGTTAGCTTCAAATCCATGCGAAACACATGATTCAGCTTCAAATCAATGCGACTTAGAAGGATTAGCTACAAATCCATGCGTATCAAATGGTTTAGCTTCAAATACATTTGATATACATGATTCAGCATCAAATGCCCGCGAGACAAACGAGTTAGCTTGAATTCCAAGCGAAACACATGATTTGGCTTCAAATTCATGTGAAACACATGATTTAGCTTAAAAACCATGCGCACAACATGATTTAGCTTCAAATCAATGCGAAGTAGAAGGATTATCTTCAAATCCACGCGAAACAAATGTTTTAGCTTCACATACTTGTGATATACATGATTTAGTTTCAAATGCAGGCGAAACAAACGAGTTAGATTCCAATCCATGCGATACGCATGATTTAGTTTCAAATCAATGCGAAGTAGGAGGCTTAACTTCAAATCCATGCGGAACAAATGGTTTAGCTTCAAATACTTGTGATATACATGATTTAGTTTCAAATGCAGGCGAAACAAACGAGTTAGATTCCAATCCATGCGATACGCATGATTTAGTTTCAAATCAATGCGAAGTAGGAGGCTTAACTTCAAATCCATACGAATCAAATGGTTTAGCTTAAAATACATGTGATATAAATGATTTAGCTTCAAATGCAGGCGAAACAAACGAGTTAGCTTCAAATCCATGCGATACATATGATTTAGCTTCAAATCAATGCGAAGTAGAAGGCTTATCTTCAAAACCATGCGAAACAAATGTTTTAGCTTCAAATACTTGTGATATACATGATTTAGTTTCAAATGCAGGCGAAACAAACGAGTTAGATTCCAATCCATGCGATACACATGATTTAGCTTCAAATCAATGCGAAGTAGAAGGCTTATCTTCAAATCCATCCGAAACAAATGTTTTAGCTTCAAATACTCGTGATATACATGATTTAGCTTCAAATGCAGACGAAACAAACGAGTTAGCTTCAAATCCATGCGAAACACATGATTCAGCTTCAAATCAATGCGACTTAGAAGGATTAGCTACAAATCCATGCGTATCAAATGGTTTAGCTTCAAATACATTTGATATACATGATTCAGCATCAAATGCCCGCGAGACAAACGAGTTAGCTTGAATTCCAAGCGAAACACATGATTTGGCTTCAAATTCATGTGAAACACATGATTTAGCTTAAAAACCATGCGCAACACATGATTTAGCTTCAAATCAATGCGAAGTAGAAGGATTATCTTCAAATCCACGCGAAACAAATGTTTTAGCTTCACATACTTGTGATATACATGATTTAGTTTCAAATGCAGGCGAAACAAACGAGTTAGATTCCAATCCATGCGATACGCATGATTTAGTTTCAAATCAATGCGAAGTAGGAGGCTTAACTTCAAATCCATGCGAAACAAATGGTTTAGCTTCAAATACTCGTGATATACATGATTTAGCTTCAAATACAGACGAAACAAACGAGTTAGCTTCAAATCCATGCGAAACACATGATTCAGCTACGAATTCAAACGAAACATATCGTTTAGCTTAATATTCATGCGAAAGATATGTTTCAGTTTCAAATACTTGTGATATACATGATTTAGCTTCTACTGCATGCGAAGCAAACGACTTAGCTTCAAATCCAAGCGAAACACATGATTCAGCTTCAAATCCAAGCGAAACACATGATCTAGCTTCAAATCAATGCGAAGTAGAAGGCTTAGCTTCAAGTCCATGCGAAAGACATAATTTTGTTCAAATCAATGCAGAGTAGAAGATATAGCTACAAATCCATACGAATCAAATGGTTTAGCTTCAAATACTTGTGATATACATGATTCAGCTTCAAATGCAGGCGAAACAAACGAGTTAGCATCAAATCCTAGCGAAACACATGATCTAGTTTCAAATCAATGTGAAGTAGACGGCTTAGCTACAAATACATGAGAAACAAATGATTTATCTTCAGATAATTGCGATGTAAGTGATATAGCTTCTAATGCAGGCGAAACAATCGAGTTATCTTCACAACAATGCGAACTAGAAGGCTTACCTTCAAATCCATGCGAAACAAATGGTTTAGCTTCAAATACTTGTGAATCTAAGCGATATAGCTTCAACTGAATGCGAAACAAACGAGTTAGCGTCAAATCCATGCGATACATATGATTTAGCTTCAAATCAATGCGAAGTAGAAGGCTTAGCTTCAAGTCCATGAGAAAGACATAATTTTGTTTCAAATCAATGCGAAGTAGAAGATTTAGCAACATATCCAGACGAATCAAATGGTTTAGTTTCAAATACTTGTGATATACATGATTCAGCTCCAAATGCAGGCGAAACAAACGAGTTAGCTTCAAATCCATGCGATACATATGATTTAGCTTCAAATCAATGCGAAGTAGAAGGCTTATCTTCAAAACCATGCGAAACAAATGTTTTAGCTTCAAATACTTGTGATATACATGATTTAGTTTCAAATGCAGGCGAAACAAACGAGTTAGATTCCAATCCATGCGATACACATGATTTAGCTTCAAATCAATGCGAAGTAGAAGGCTTATCTTCAAATCCATCCGAAACAAATGTTTTAGCTTCAAATACTCGTGATATACATGATTTAGCTTCAAATCAATGCGAAGTAGAAGGCTTAGCTTCAAGTCCATGAGAAAGACATAATTTTGTTTCAAATCAATGCGAAGTAGAAGATTTAGCAACATATCCAGACGAATCAAATGGTTTAGTTTCAAATACTTGTGATATACATGATTCAGCTCCAAATGCAGGCGAAACAAACGAGTTAGCTTCAAATCCATGCGATACATATGATTTAGCTTCAAATCAATGCGAAGTAGAAGGCTTATCTTCAAAACCATGCGAAACAAATGTTTTAGCTTCAAATACTTGTGATATACATGATTTAGTTTCAAATGCAGGCGAAACAAACGAGTTAGATTCCAATCCATGCGATACACATGATTTAGCTTCAAATCAATGCGAAGTAGAAGGCTTATCTTCAAATCCATCCGAAACAAATGTTTTAGCTTCAAATACTCGTGATATACATGATTTAGCTTCAAATCAATGCGAAGTAGAAGGCTTAGCTTCAAGTCCATGAGAAAGACATAATTTTGTTTCAAATCAATGCGAAGTAGAAGATTTAGCAACATATCCAGACGAATCAAATGGTTTAGTTTCAAATACTTGTGATATACATGATTCAGCTCCAAATGCAGGCGAAACAAACGAGTTAGCTTCAAATCCAAGCGAAACACATGATCTAGCTTCAAATGAATGCGAAGTAGAAGGCTTAGCTTCAAGTCCATGCGAAAGACATAATTTTGTTCAAATCAATGCGAAGTAGAAGATTTAGCTACAAATCCATACGAATTAAATGGTTTAGCTCCAAATACATGTGATATAAATGATTTAGCTTCAAATGCAGGCGAAACAAACGAGTTAGCTTCAAATCTATGCGATACACATGATTTAGCTTCAAATCAATGCGAAGTAGAAAGCTTAGTTTCAAGTACATGCGAGAGACATAATTTTGCTACAATTCAATGCGAAGTAGAAGATTTAGCTACAAATCCATACGAATCAAATGGTTTAGCTTAAAATACATGTGATATAAATGATTTAGCTTCAAATGCAGGCGAAACAAACGAGTTAGCTTCAAATCCATGCGATACATATGATTTAGCTTCAAATCAATGCGAAGTAGAAGGCTTATCTTCAAAACCATGCGAAACAAATGTTTTAGCTTCAAATACTTGTGATATACATGATTTAGTTTCAAATGCAGGCGAAACAAACGAGTTAGATTCCAATCCATGCGATACACATGATTTAGCTTCAAATCAATGCGAAGTAGAAGGCTTATCTTCAAATCCATCCGAAACAAATGTTTTAGCTTCAAATACTCGTGATATACATGATTTAGCTTCAAATGCAGACGAAACAAACGAGTTAGCTTCAAATCCATGCGAAACACATGATCCAGCTTCAAATCAATGCGACTTAGAAGGATTAGCTACAAATCCATGCGTATCAAATGGTTTAGCTTCAAATACATGTGATATACATGATTCAGCATCAAATGCCCGCGAGACAAACGAGTTAGCTTGAATTCCAAGCGAAACACATGATTTGGCTTCAAATTCATGTGAAACACATGATTTAGCTTAAAAACCATGCGCAACACATGATTTAGCTTCAAATCAATGCGAAGTAGAAGGATTATCTTCAAATCCACGCGAAACAAATGTTTTAGCTTCACATACTTGTGATATACATGATTTAGTTTCAAATGCAGGCGAAACAAACGAGTTAGATTCCAATCCATGCGATACGCATGATTTAGTTTCAAATCAATGCGAAGTAGGAGGCTTAACTTCAAATCCATGCGAAACAAATGGTTTAGCTTCAAATACTTGTGATATACATGATTTAGTTTCAAATGCAGGCGAAACAAACGAGTTAGATTCCAATCCATGCGATACGCATGATTTAGTTTCAAATCAATGCGAAGTAGGAGGCTTAACTTCAAATCCATACGAATCAAATGGTTTAGCTTAAAATACATGTGATATAAATGATTTAGCTTCAAATGCAGGCGAAACAAACGAGTTAGCTTCAAATCCATGCGATACATATGATTTAGCTTCAAATCAATGCGAAGTAGAAGGCTTATCTTCAAAACCATGCGAAACAAATGTTTTAGCTTCAAATACTTGTGATATACATGATTTAGTTTCAAATGCAGGCGAAACAAACGAGTTAGATTCCAATCCATGCGATACACATGATTTAGCTTCAAATCAATGCGAAGTAGAAGGCTTATCTTCAAATCCATCCGAAACAAATGTTTTAGCTTCAAATACTCGTGATATACATGATTTAGCTTCAAATGCAGACGAAACAAACGAGTTAGCTTCAAATCCATGCGAAACACATGATTCAGCTTCAAATCAATGCGACTTAGAAGGATTAGCTACAAATCCATGCGTATCAAATGGTTTAGCTTCAAATACATTTGATATACATGATTCAGCATCAAATGCCCGCGAGACAAACGAGTTAGCTTGAATTCCAAGCGAAACACATGATTTGGCTTCAAATTCATGTGAAACACATGATTTAGCTTAAAAACCATGCGCACAACATGATTTAGCTTCAAATCAATGCGAAGTAGAAGGATTATCTTCAAATCCACGCGAAACAAATGTTTTAGCTTCACATACTTGTGATATACATGATTTAGTTTCAAATGCAGGCGAAACAAACGAGTTAGATTCCAATCCATGCGATACGCATGATTTAGTTTCAAATCAATGCGAAGTAGGAGGCTTAACTTCAAATCCATGCGAAACAAATGGTTTAGCTTCAAATACTCGTGATATACATGATTTAGCTTCAAATGCAGACGAAACAAACGAGTTAGCTTCAAATCCATGCGAAACACATGATTCAGCTACGAATTCAAACGAAACATATCGTTTAGCTTAATATTCATGCGAAAGATATGTTTCAGTTTCAAATACTTGTGATATACATGATTTAGCTTCTACTGCATGCGAAGCAAACGACTTAGCTTCAAATCCAAGCGAAACACATGATTCAGCTTCAAATCCAAGCGAAACACATGATCTAGCTTCAAATCAATGCGAAGTAGAAGGCTTAGCTTCAAGTCCATGCGAAAGACATAATTTTGTTCAAATCAATGCAGAGTAGAAGATTTAGCTACAAATCCATACGAATCAAATGGTTTAGCTTCAAATACTTGTGATATACATGATTCAGCTTCAAATGCAGGCGAAACAAACGAGTTAGCATCAAATCCTAGCGAAACACATGATCTAGTTTCAAATCAATGTGAAGTAGACGGCTTAGCTACAAATACATGAGAAACAAATGATTTATCTTCAGATAATTGCGATGTAAGTGATATAGCTTCTAATGCAGGCGAAACAATCGAGTTATCTTCACAACAATGCGAACTAGAAGGCTTACCTTCAAATCCATGCGAAACAAATGGTTTAGCTTCAAATACTTGTGAATCTAAGCGATATAGCTTCAACTGAATGCGAAACAAACGAGTTAGCGTCAAATCCATGCGATACATATGATTTAGCTTCAAATCAATGCGAAGTAGAAGGCTTAGCTTCAAGTCCATGAGAAAGACATAATTTTGTTTCAAATCAATGCGAAGTAGAAGATTTAGCAACATATCCAGACGAATCAAATGGTTTAGTTTCAAATACTTGTGATATACATGATTCAGCTCCAAATGCAGGCGAAACAAACGAGTTAGCTTCAAATCCAAGCGAAACACATGATCTAGCTTCAAATGAATGCGAAGTAGAAGGCTTAGCTTCAAGTCCATGCGAAAGACATAATTTTGTTCAAATCAATGCGAAGTAGAAGATTTAGCTACAAATCCATACGAATTAAATGGTTTAGCTCCAAATACATGTGATATAAATGATTTAGCTTCAAATGCAGGCGAAACAAACGAGTTAGCTTCAAATCTATGCGATACACATGATTTAGCTTCAAATCAATGCGAAGTAGAAAGCTTAGTTTCAAGTACATGCGAGAGACATAATTTTGCTACAATTCAATGCGAAGTAGAAGATTTAGCTACAAATCCATACGAATCAAATGGTTTAGCTTAAAATACATGTGATATAAATGATTTAGCTTCAAATGCAGGCGAAACAAACGAGTTAGCTTCAAATCCATGCGAAACACATGATTCAGCTAAGAATTCAAACGAAACATATCGTTTAGCTTAATATTCATGCGAAAGATATATTTCAGTTTCAAATACTTGTGATATACATGATTTAGCTTCTACTGCATGCGAAGCAAACGACTTAGCTTCAAAACCAAGCGAAACACATGATTCAGCTTCAAATCCAAGCGAAACACATGATCTAGCTTCAAATCAATGCGAAAGACATAATTTTGTTCAAATCAATGCGAAGTAGAAGATTTAGCTACAAATCCATACGAATTAAATGGTTTAGCTCCAAATACATGTGATATAAATGATTTAGCTTCAAATGCAGGCGAAACAAACGAGTTAGCTTCAAATCTATGCGATACACATGATTTAGCTTCAAATCAATGCGAAGTAGAAAGCTTAGTTTCAAGTACATGCGAGAGACATAATTTTGCTACAATTCAATGCGAAGTAGAAGATTTAGCTACAAATCCATACGAATCAAATGGTTTAGCTTAAAATACATGTGATATAAATGATTTAGCTTCAAATGCAGGCGAAACAAACGAGTTAGCTTCAAGTCCATGCGAAAGACATAATTTTGTTCAAATCAATGCAGAGTAGAAGATTTAGCTACAAATCCAAACGAATCAAATGGTTTAGCTTCAAATACTTGTGATATACATGATTCAGCTTCAAATGCAGGCGAAACAAACGAGTTAGCATCAAATCCTAGCGAAACACATGATCTAGTTTCAAATCAATGTGAAGTAGACGGCTTAGCTACAAATACATGAGAAACAAATGATTTATCTTCAGATAATTGCGATGTAAGTGATATAGCTTCTAATGCAGGCGAAACAATCGAGTTAACTTCACAACAATGCGAACTAGAAGGCTTACCTTCAAATCCATGCGAAACAAATGGTTTAGCTTCAAATACTTGTGAATCTAAGCGATATAGCTTCAACTGAATGCGAAACAAACGAGTTAGCTTCAAATCCATGCGATACATATGATTTAGCTTCAAATCAATGCGAAGTAGAAGGATTATCTTCAAATCCATGCGAAACAAATGTTTGAGCTTCAAATACTTGTGATAAACATGATTTAGTTTCAAATGCAGGCGAAACAAACGAGATAGATTCCAACCCATGCGATACACATGATTTAGTTTCAAATCAATGCGAAGTAGGAGGCTTATCTTCAAATCCATCCGAAACAAATGTTTTAGCTTCAAATACTCGTGATATACATGACTTAGCTTCAAATGCAGGCGAAAAAAACGAGTTAGCTTCAAATCCAAGCTAAACACATGATCTAGCTTCAAATCAATGCGAAGTAGAAGTCTTAGCTTCAAGTACATGCGAAAGACATAATTTTGTTCAAATCAATGCGAAGTAGAAGATTTAGCTAAAAATCCATACGAATCAAATGGTTTAGCTTCAAATACATGTGATATAAATGATTTAGCTTCAAATGCAGGCGAAACAAATGGTTTAGCTTCAAATACTTGCGAATCTAAGTGATATAGCTTCAACTGAATGCGAAACAAACGAGTTAGCTTCAAATCCATGCGATACATTTGATTTAGCTTCAAATCAATGGGAAGTAGAAGGCTTAGCTTCAAGTCCATGCGAAAAACATAATTTTGCTTCAAATCATTGCGAAGAAGAAGATTTAGCATCATATCCATACGAATCAAATGGTTTAGCTTCAAATACTTGTGATATACATGATTCAGCACCAAATGCAGGCGACACAAACGAGGTAGCTTCAAATCCATGCGAAACACATGATCTAGTTTCAAATCAATGAGATGTAGAAGGCTTAGCTACAAATACATGAGAAACAAATGATTTATCTTCAGATAATTGCGATGTAAGTGATATAGCTTCAAATGCAGGCGAAACAATCGAGTTAACTTCAAAACAATGCGAACTAGAAGGCTTATCTTCAAATCCATGCGAAACAAATGGTTTAGCATCAAATACTTGCGAATCTAAGTGATATAGCTTCAACTGAATGCGAAACAAACGAGTTAGCTTCAAATCCATGCGATACATTTGATTTAGCTTCAAATCAATGGGAAGTAGAAGGCTTAGCTTCAAGTCCATGCGAAAAACATAATTTTGCTTCAAATCATTGCGAAGTAGAAGATTTAGCATCATATCCATACGAATCAAATGGTTTAGCTTCAAATACTTGTGATATACATGATTCAGCTCCAAATGCAGGCGACACAAACGAGGTAGCTTCAAATCCATGCGATTCACATGATTTAGCTTCAAATACATGTGATATAAATGATTTAGCTTCAAATGCAGGCGAAACAAACGATTTAGCTTCAAATCCATGCGATACATATGATTTAGCTTCAAATCAATGCGAAGTAGAAGGCTTATCTTCAAATCCATGCGAAACAAATGTTTTAGCTTCAAATACTTGCGATATACTTGATTTAGTTTCAAATGCAGGCGAAACAAACGAGTTAGATTCCAATCCATGCGATACACATGATTTAGTTTCAAATCAATGCGAAGTAGAAGATTTAGCAACATATCCATACGAATCAAATGGTTTAGCTTCAAATACTTGTGATATACATGATTCAGCTCCAAATGCAGGCGACACAAACGAGGTAGCTTCAAATCCCTGCGAAACACATGATTCAGCTTCAAATCAATGCGAAGTAGAAGGCTTATCTTCAAATCCTTCCGAAACAAATGTTTTATCTTCAAATACTTGTGATATACATGACTTAGCTTCAAATGCAGGCGAAACAAACGAGTTAGCTTCAAATCCAAGCTAAACACATGATCTAGCTTCAAATCAATGCGAAGTAGAAGATTTAGCAACATATCCATACGAATCAAATGGTTTAGCTTCAAATACTTGTGATATACATGATTCAGCTCCAAATGCAGGCGACACAAACGAGGTAGCTTCAAATCCCTGCGACACACATGATTCAGCTTCAAATCAATGCGAAGTAGAAGGCTTATCTTCAAATCCTTCCGAAACAAATGTTTTATCTTCAAATACTTGTGATATACATGACTTAGCTTCAAATGCAGGCGAAACAAACGAGTTAGCTTCAAATCCAAGCTAAACACATGATCTAGCTTCAAATCAATGCGAAGTAGAAGTCTTAGCTTCAAGTACATGCGAAAGACATAATTTTGTTCAAATCAATGCGAAGTAGAAGGCTTAGCTTCAAGTCCATGCGAAAGACATTATTTTGCTTCAAATCATTGCGAAGTAGAAGGTTTAGCAACATATCCATACGAATCAAATGGTTTAGCTTCAAATACTTGTGATATACATGATTCAGCTCCAAATGCAGGCGACACAAACGAGGTAGCTTCAAATCCATGCGATGCACATGATTTGGCTTCAAATCAATGCGAAGTAGAAGGCTTATCTTCAAATCCATCCGAAACAAATGTTTTAGCTTCAAATACTCGTGGTATACATGATTTAGCTTCAACAGCATGTGAAACAGGCGTGTTAGCTTCAAATCCAAGCGAAACACATGATTTAGATTCAAATCAATGCGAAGTAGAAGAATTAGCTTCAACTACATGAGAAACAAATGATTTATCTTCTGATAATTGCGATATAAGTGATATAACTTCAAATGCACGCGAAACAATCGAGTTAGCTTCAAATCGATGCGAACCAAATGATTTAGCTTCATATCAAAGCGAAGTTGAAGGCTTAGCTTCAAATCCATGCGAATCAAATGGTTTAGCTTCAAATACTTGTGGTATACATGATTTATCTTCAACTGCATGCGAAACAAACGAGATAGCTTCAAATCCAAGCGAAACACATGATTTAGCTTCAAATCAATGCGAAGTAGAAGGCTTAGCTTCAAATCCATGCGAAACAAATGATTTATCTTCAGATAATTGCGATATAAGTGATATAGCTTGAAATTAAGGCGGGACAGTCGAGTTAGCTTCAAATTAATGCGAAGTAGAAGGCTTATATTCAAACCCATGCGAGACAAACGTTTTAGCTTCAAATACTTGTGATATACATGATTTAGTTTCAAATGCAGGCGAAACAAACGAGTTAGCTTCAAATCGTAGCGAAACACATGATCTAGTTTCAAATCAATGAGATGTAGAAGGCTTAGCTACAAATACATGAGAAACAAATGATTTATCTTGAGATAATTGCGATGTAAGTGGTATAGCTTCAAATGCAGGCGAAACAATCGAGTTAACTTCAAAACAATGCGAACTAGAAGGCTTATCTTCAAATCCATGCGAAACAAATGGTTTAGCTTCAAATACTTGCGAATCTAAGTGATATAGCTTCAACTGAATGCGAAACAAACGAGTTAGCTTCAAATCCATGCGATACATTTGATTTAGCTTCAAATCCATACGAATCAAATGGTTTAGCTTCAAATACATGTGATATAAATGATTTAGCTTCAAATGCAGGCGAAACAAACGAGTTAGATTCAAATCCATGCGATACATATGATTTAGCTTCAAATCAATGCGAAGTAGAAGGATTATCTTCAAATCCATGCGAAACAAATGTTTTAGCTTCACATACTTGTGATATACATGATTTAGTTTCAAATGCAGGCGAAACAAACGAGTTAGATTCCAATCCATGCGATACACATGATTTAGTTTCAAATCAATGCGAAGTAGGAATCTTATCTTCAAATCCATCCGAAACAAATGTTTTAGCTTCAAATACTCGTGATATACATGACTTAGCTTCAAATGCAGGCGAAAAAAACGAGTTAGCTTCAAATCCAAGCTAAACACATGATCTAGCTTCAAATCAATGCGAAGTAGAAGTCTTAGCTTCAAGTACATGCGAAAGACATAATTTCGTTCAAATCAATGCGAAGTAGAAGCTTTAACTAAAAATCCATACGAATCAAATGGTTTAGCTTCAAATACATGTGATATAAATGATTTAGCTTCAAATGCAGGCGAAACAAATGGTTTAGCTTCAAATACTTGCGAATCTAAGTGATATAGCTTCAACTGAATGCGAAACAAACGAGTTAACTTCAAATCCATGCGATACATTTGATTTAGCTTCAAATCAATGGGAAGTAGAAGGCTTAGCTTCAAGTCCATGCGAAAAACATAATTTTGCTTCAAATCATTGCGAAGTAGAAGATTTAGCAACATATCCATACGAATCAAATGGATTAGCTTCAAATACTTGTGATATACATGATTCAGCACCAAATGCAGGCAACACAAACGAGGTAGCTTCAAATCCATGCGAAACACATGATCTAGTTTCAAATCAATGAGATGTAGAAGGCTTAGCTACAAATACATGAGAAACAAATGATTTATCTTGAGATAATTGCGATGTAAGTGATATAGCTTCAAATGCAGGCGAAACAATCGAGTTAACTGCAAAACAATGCGAACTAGAAGGCTTATCTTCAAATCTATGCGAAACAAATGGTTTAGCTGCAAATACTTGCGAATCTAAGTGATATAGCTTCAACTGAATGCGAAACAAACGAGTTAGCTTCAAATCCATGCGATACATTTGATTTAGCTTCAAATCAATGCGAAGTAGAAGGATTATCTTCAAATCCATGCGAAACAAATGTTTTAGCTTCACATACTTGTGATATACATGATTTAGTTTCAAATGCGGGCGAAACAAACGAGTTAGATTCCAATCCATGCGATACACATGATTTAGTTTCAAATCAATGCGAAGTAGGAGGCTTAACTTCAAATCCATGCGAAGCAAATGGTTTAGCTTCAAATACTCGTGATATACATGATTTAGCTTCAAATGCAGACGAAACAAACGAGTTAGCTTCAAATCCATGCGATACATATGATGTAGCTTCAAATCAATGCGAAGTAGAAGGCTTAGCTTCAAGTCCATGCGAAAGACATAATTTTGCTTCAAATCATTGCGAAGTAGAAGATTTAGCAACATATCCATACGAATCAAATGGATTAGCTTCAAATACTTGTGATATACATGATTCAGCACCAAATGCAGGCGAAACAAACGAGTTAGCTTCAAATCCTAGCGAAACACATGATCTAGTTTCAAGTCAATGCGAAGTGGAAGTGTTAGCTTCAAGTACATGCGAAAGACATAATTTTGTTCAAATCAATGCGAAGTAGAAGATTTAGCTACAAATCCATACGAATCAAATGGTTTAGCTTCAAATACATGTGATATAAATGATTTAGCTTCAAATGCAGGCGAAACAAACGAGTTAGCTTCAAATCCATGCGATACATATGATGTAGCTTCAAATCAATGCGAAGTAGAAGGCTTAGCTTCAAGTCCATGCGAAAGACATAATTTTGCTTCAAATCATTGCGAAGTAGAAGATTTAGCAACATATCCATACGAATCAAATGGATTAGCTTCAAATACTTGTGATATACATGATTCAGCACCAAATGCAGGCGAAACAAACGAGTTAGCTTCAAATCCTAGCGAAACACATGATCTAGTTTCAAGTCAATGAGATGTAGAAGGCTTAGCTACAAATACATGAGAAACAAATGATTTATCTTGAGATAATTGCGATGTAAGTGATATAGCTTCAAATGCAGGCGAAACAATCGAGTTAACTGCAAAACAATGCGAACTAGAAGGCTTATCTTCAAATCTATGCGAAACAAATGGTTTAGCTGCAAATACTTGCGAATCTAAGTGATATAGCTTCAACTGAATGCGAAACAAACGAGTTAGCTTCAAATCCATGCGATACATTTGATTTAGCTTCAAATCAATGCGAAGTAGAAGGCTTAGCTTCAAATCCATGCGCAACACATGATTTAGCTTCAAATCAATGCGAAGTAGAAGGATTATCTTCAAATCCATGCGAAACAAATGTTTTAGCTTCACATACTTGTGATATACATGATTTAGTTTCAAATGCGGGCGAAACAAACGAGTTAGATTCCAATCCATGCGATACACATGATTTAGTTTCAAATCAATGCGAAGTAGGAGGCTTAACTTCAAATCCATGCGAAGCAAATGGTTTAGCTTCAAATACTCGTGATATACATGATTTAGCTTCAAATGCAGACGAAACAAACGAGTTAGCTTCAAATCCATGCGAAACACATGATTCAGCTACGAATTCAAACGAAACATATCGTTTAGCTTAATATTCATACGAAAGATATGTTTCAGTTTCAAATACTTGTGATATACATGATTTAGCTTCTACTGCATGCGAAGCAAACGACTTAGCTTCAAATCCAAGCGACACACATGATTCAGCTTCAAATCCAAGCGAAACACACGATCTAGCTTCAAATCAATGCGAAGTAGAAGGCTTAGCTTCAAGTCCATGCGAAAGAATTAATTTTGTTCAAATCAATGCAGAGTAGAAGATTTAGCTACAAATCCATACGAATCAAATGGTTTAGCTTCAAATACTTGTGATATACATGATTCAGCTTCAAATGCAGGCGAAACAAACGAGTTAGCATCAAATCCTAGCGAAACACATGATCTAGTTTCAAATCAATGTGAAGTAGACGGCTTAGCTACAAATACATGAGAAACAAATGATTTATCTTCAGATAATTGTGATGTAAGTGATATAGCTTCTAATGCAGGCGAAACAATCGAGTTAACTTCACAACAATGCGAACTAGAAGGCTTACCTTCAAATCCATGCGAAACAAATGGTTTAGCTTCAAATACTTGTGAATCTAAGCGATATAGCTTCAACTGAATGCGAAACAAACGAGTTAGCTCCAAATCCATGCGATACATATGATTTAGCTTCAAATCAATGCGAAGTAGAAGGCTTAGCTTCAAGTCCATGAGAAAGACATAATTTTGCTTCAAATCAATGCGAAGTAGAAGATTTAGCAACATATCCATACGAATCAAATGGTTTAGCTTCAAATACTTGTGATATACATGATTCAGCTCCAAATGCAGGCGACACAAACGAGGTAGCTTCAAATCCATGCGACACACATGATTTAGCTTCAAATCAATGCGAAGTAGAAGGCTTATCTTCAAATCCATCCGAAACAAATGTTTTAGCTTCAAATACTCGTGGTATACATGATCTAGCTTCAAATGCAGACGAAACAAACGAGTTAGCTTCAAATCCATGCGAAACACATGATTCAGCTACGAATTCAAACGAAACATATCGTTTAGCTTAATATTCATACGAAAGATATGTTTCAGTTTCAAATACTTGTGATATACATGATTTAGCTTCTACTGCATGCGAAGCAAACGACTTAGCTTCAAATCCAAGCGACACACATGATTCAGCTTCAAATCCAAGCGAAACACACGATCTAGCTTCAAATCAATGCGAAGTAGAAGGCTTAGCTTCAAGTCCATGCGAAAGAATTAATTTTGTTCAAATCAATGCAGAGTAGAAGATTTAGCTACAAATCCATACGAATCAAATGGTTTAGCTTCAAATACTTGTGATATACATGATTCAGCTTCAAATGCAGGCGAAACAAACGAGTTAGCATCAAATCCTAGCGAAACACATGATCTAGTTTCAAATCAATGTGAAGTAGACGGCTTAGCTACAAATACATGAGAAACAAATGATTTATCTTCAGATAATTGTGATGTAAGTGATATAGCTTCTAATGCAGGCGAAACAATCGAGTTAACTTCACAACAATGCGAACTAGAAGGCTTACCTTCAAATCCATGCGAAACAAATGGTTTAGCTTCAAATACTTGTGAATCTAAGCGATATAGCTTCAACTGAATGCGAAACAAACGAGTTAGCTCCAAATCCATGCGATACATATGATTTAGCTTCAAATCAATGCGAAGTAGAAGGCTTAGCTTCAAGTCCATGAGAAAGACATAATTTTGCTTCAAATCAATGCGAAGTAGAAGATTTAGCAACATATCCATACGAATCAAATGGTTTAGCTTCAAATACTTGTGATATACATGATTCAGCTCCAAATGCAGGCGACACAAACGAGGTAGCTTCAAATCCATGCGACACACATGATTTAGCTTCAAATCAATGCGAAGTAGAAGGCTTATCTTCAAATCCATCCGAAACAAATGTTTTAGCTTCAAATACTCGTGGTATACATGATCTAGCTTCAAATGCAGACGAAACAAACGAGTTAGCTTCAAATCCATGCGAAACACATGATTCAGCTACGAATTCAAACGAAACATATCGTTTAGCTTAATATTCATACGAAAGATATGTTTCAGTTTCAAATACTTGTGATATACATGATTTAGCTTCTACTGCATGCGAAGCAAACGACTTAGCTTCAAATCCAAGCGACACACATGATTCAGCTTCAAATCCAAGCGAAACACACGATCTAGCTTCAAATCAATGCGAAGTAGAAGGCTTAGCTTCAAGTCCATGCGAAAGACTTAATTTTGTTCAAATCAATGCAGAGTAGAAGATTTAGCTACAAATCCATACGAATCAAATGGTTTAGCTTCAAATACTTGTGATATACATGATTCAGCTTCAAATGCAGGCGAAACAAACGAGTTAGCATCAAATCCTAGCGAAACACATGATCTAGTTTCAAATCAATGTGAAGTAGACGGCTTAGCTACAAATACATGAGAAACAAATGATTTATCTTCAGATAATTGTGATGTAAGTGATATAGCTTCTAATGCAGGCGAAACAATCGAGTTAACTTCACAACAATGCGAACTAGAAGGCTTACCTTCAAATCCATGCGAAACAAATGGTTTAGCTTCAAATACTTGTGAATCTAAGCGATATAGCTTCAACTGAATGCGAAACAAACGAGTTAGCTCCAAATCCATGCGATACATATGATTTAGCTTCAAATCAATGCGAAGTAGAAGGCTTAGCTTCAAGTCCATGAGAAAGACATAATTTTGCTTCAAATCAATGCGAAGTAGAAGATTTAGCAACATATCCATACGAATCAAATGGTTTAGCTTCAAATACTTGTGATATACATGATTCAGCTCCAAATGCAGGCGACACAAACGAGGTAGCTTCAAATCCATGCGACACACATGATTTAGCTTCAAATCAATGCGAAGTAGAAGGCTTATCTTCAAATCCATCCGAAACAAATGTTTTAGCTTCAAATACTCGTGGTATACATGATCTAGCTTCAAATGCAGACGAAACAAACGAGTTAGCTTCAAATCCATGCGAAACACATGATTCAGCTACGAATTCAAACGAAACATATCGTTTAGCTTAATATTCATACGAAAGATATGTTTCAGTTTCAAATACTTGTGATATACATGATTTAGCTTCTACTGCATGCGAAGCAAACGACTTAGCTTCAAATCCAAGCGACACACATGATTCAGCTTCAAATCCAAGCGAAACACACGATCTAGCTTCAAATCAATGCGAAGTAGAAGGCTTAGCTTCAAGTCCATGCGAAAGACTTAATTTTGTTCAAATCAATGCAGAGTAGAAGATTTAGCTACAAATCCATACGAATCAAATGGTTTAGCTTCAAATACTTGTGATATACATGATTCAGCTTCAAATGCAGGCGAAACAAACGAGTTAGCATCAAATCCTAGCGAAACACATGATCTAGTTTCAAATCAATGTGAAGTAGACGGCTTAGCTACAAATACATGAGAAACAAATGATTTATCTTCAGATAATTGTGATGTAAGTGATATAGCTTCTAATGCAGGCGAAACAATCGAGTTAACTTCACAACAATGCGAACTAGAAGGCTTACCTTCAAATCCATGCGAAACAAATGGTTTAGCTTCAAATACTTGTGAATCTAAGCGATATAGCTTCAACTGAATGCGAAACAAACGAGTTAGCTTCAAATCCATGCGATACATATGATTTAGCTTCAAATCAATGCGAAGTAGAAGGCTTAGCTTCAAGTCCATGAGAAAGACATAATTTTGCTTCAAATCAATGCGAAGTAGAAGATTTAGCAACATATCCATACGAATCAAATGGTTTAGCTTCAAATACTTGTGATATACATGATTCAGCTCCAAATGCAGGCGACACAAACGAGGTAGCTTCAAATCCATGCGATTCACATGATTTAGCTTCAAATGAATGCGAAGTAGAAGGCTTAGCTTCAAGTCCATGCGAAAGACATAATTTTGTTCAAATCAATGCGAAGTAGAAGATTTAGCTACAAATCCATACGAATCAAATGGTTTAGCTCCAAATACATGTGATATAAATGATTTAGCTTCAAATGCAGGCGAAACAAACGAGTTAGCTTCAAATCCATGCCAAACACATGATTTAGCTTCAAATTCATGAGAAACACATGGTTTAGCATCAAATCAATGCGAAGTAGAAGGCTTCGCTTCAAATCCTAGCGAAACACATGATTAAGCTTCAAATACTTGCGTTATAAATGAAATAGCTTTAAATGCAGACGAAACAAACGAGTTGAATTCAAATCCATGCCAAACACATGATTTAGCTTCAAATTCATGCGAAACACATGGTTTAGCATCAAATCAATGCGAAGTAGAAGGCTTGGCTTCAAATCCAAGCGAAACACATGATTTAGCTTCAAACTCATGCGAAACACATGGTTAAGCTTAATATTCATGCAAAACAAATGGTTCAGCTTCAAATACTTGTGATATACATGATTTAGCTTCAAATTCATGAGAAACACATGGTTTAGCATCAAATCAATGCGAAGTAGAAGGCTTATCTTCAAATACATCCGAAACAAATGTTTTATCTTCAAATACTCGTGATATACATGACTTAGCTTCAAATGCAGGCGAAACAAACGAGTTAGCTTCAAATCCAAGCTAAACACATGATCTAGCTTCAAATCAATGCGAAGTAGAAGTCTTAGCTTCAAGTACATGCGAAAGACATAATTTTGTTCAAATCAATGCGAAGTAGAAGGCTTAGCTTCAAGTCCATGCGAAAGACATTATTTTGCTTCAAATCATTGCGAAGTAGAAGATTTAGCAACACATCCATACGAATCAAATGGTTTAGCTTCAAATACTTGTGATATACATGATTCAGCTCCAAATGCAGGCGACACAAACGAGGTAGCTTCAAATCCATGCGAAACACATGATTTAGCTTCAAACTCATGCGAAACACATGGTTAAGCTTAATATTCATGCAAAACAAATGGTTCAGCTTCAAATACTTGTGATATACATGATTTAGCTTCAAATGCAGGCGAAACAAACAAGTTAGCTTCAAATCAATGCGAAGTAGAAGTCTTAGCTTCAAGTACATGCGAAAGACATAATTTTGTTCAAATCAATGCGAAGTAGAAGGCTTAGCTTCAAGTCCATGCGAAAGACATTATTTTGCTTCAAATCATTGCGAAGTAGAAGATTTAGCAACATATCCATACGAATCAAATGGTTTAGCTTCAAATACTTGTGATATACATGATTCAGCTCCAAATGCAGGCGACACAAACGAGGTAGCTTCAAATCCATGCGAAACCCCTGATTTAGCTACAAGTTCATATGAAACACATGGGTTAGATTCATATTCCTGCGAAACAAATGGTTTAGCTTGAAATACTCGTGATATACATGATTTAGCTTGAAATGCAGGCGAAACAAACGAGTTAGCTTCAAATCCAAGCGAAACACATGATCTAGCTTCAAATCAATGCGAAGTAGAAGGCTTAGCTTCAAGTCCATGCGAAACAAAAGGTTTAGCTTCAAATACTCGTGATATACATGATTTAGCTTCAAATGCATGCGAAACAGACGAGTTAGCTTCAAATCCTAGCGAAACACATGATCTAGCTTCAAATCAATACGAAGTAGAAGGGTTAGCTTCAAGTCCATGCGAAAGACATAATTTTGATCAAATCAATGCGAGGTAGAAGATTTAGCTACAAATCCATACGAATCAAATGGTTTAGCTTGAAATACTTGCGATATACATGATTCAGCTTCAAATGCAAGCGAAACAAACGAGTTAGCTTTAAATTCATGCGATACACATGATTTAGCTTCAAATCAATGCGAAGTAGAAAGCTTAGCTTCAAGTACATGCGAGAGACATAATTTTGCTACAATTCAATGCGAAGTAGAAGGCTTATCTTCAAATCCATCCGAAACAAATGGTTTAGCTTCAAATACCTGTGATATACACGATTTAGCTTTAAATGCTGGCGAAACAAACGAGTTAGCTTCAAATCCATGCCAAACACATGATTTAGCTTCAAATTCATGAGAAACACATGGTTTAGCATCAAATCAATGCGAAGTAGAAGGCTTCGCTTCAAATCCAAGCGAAACACATGATTAAGCTTCAAATACTTGCGTTATAAATGAAATAGCTTTAAATGCAGACGAAACAAACGAGTTGAATTCAAATCCATGCCAAACACATGATTTAGCTTCAAATTCATGCGAAACACATGGTTTAGCATCAAATCAATGCGAAGTAGAAGGCTTGGCTTCAAATCCAAGCGAAACACATGATTTAGCTTCAAACTCATGCGAAACACATGGTTAAGCTTAATATTCATGCAAAACAAATGGTTCAGCTTCAAATACTTGTGATATACATGATTTAGCTTCAAATGCAGGCGAATCAAACAAGTTAGCTTCAAATCCAAGCGAAACACAAGATCTAGCGAAGTAGAAGGCTTAGCTTCAAGTCCATGCGAAAGACATAATTTTGTTCAAATCAATGCGAAGTAGAAGATTTAGCTACATATCCATACGAATCAAATGGTTTAGCTTCAAATACTTGTGATATACATGATTTAGCTTCAAATGCAGGCGAAACAAACGAGGTATCCTCAAATCCATGCGAAACACATGATTTAGCTTCAAATTCATTCGGAACACATGGTTTAGCTTAATATTCATGCGAAACATCTGGTTCAGTTTGAAAAACTTGTGATATACATGATTTAGCTTCAACTGCATGCGATACAAACGAGTTTGCTTCAAATCCAAGCGAAACACATGATTTAGCTTCAAACTCATGCGAAACACATGGTTAAGCTTAATATTCATGCGAAACAAATGGTTCTGCTTCAAATTCTCGTGGCATACATGATTTAGCTTCAACAGCATGTGAAACAGGCGTGTTAGCTTAAAATCCAAGCGAAACACATGATTTAGCTTCAAATCAATGCGACTTAGAAGGATTAGCCACAAATCCATGCGTATCAAATGGTTTAGCTTCAAATACTTGTGATATACATGATTCAGCATCTAATGCTCGCGAGACAAACGAGTTAGCTTGAATTCCAAGCGAAACACATGATTCAGCTTCAAATTCATGCGAAACACATGATTTAGCTTCAAATCCATGCGCAACACATGATTTAGCTTCAAATCAATGCAAAGTAGATGGCTTATCTTCGAATCCATGCGAAATAAATCGTTTAGCTTCAAATACTTGTGATATACATGATTTAGCTTCAAATGCATGCGACACAAACGAGTTAGCTTCAAATCCATGCGAAACAAATTGTTCAGCTTCAAATACTTGAGACATGCATGATTTAGCTTCAATCGCATTCGAAACAAACGAGTTAGCTTCACATCCATGCGAATCACAGGATTCAGCTTCAAATACTTGTGATATAAGTGATATAAACACAACTGCATGCGAAACAAACGAGTTAGCTTCAAATGCATGCGGATCACAGGATTCAGCTTTAAATCAATGCGAAGTAGAAGGCTTAGCTTCAAACCCATGCGAATCAAATGCTTTAGCTTCAAATACTTGTGATATCCATGATTTAGCTTCAACTGCATGTGAAACAAACGTTTTGGATTCCAATTCAAGCGAAACACAGGATTCAGCTTCAAATGAATGCGAAGTAGAAGGCTTAGCTTCAAATCCATGCGAATCAAATGCTATAGCTTCAAATACTTGTGATATACATGATTTAGCATCAACAGCATATGAAACAAACGAGTTAGCTTCAAATCCATGCGAAACCCCTGATTTAGCTACAAATTCATATGAAACACATGAGTTAGATTCATATTCCTGCGTAACAAATGGTTTAGCTTGAAATACTCGTGATATACATGATTTAGCTTGAAATGCAGGCGAAACAAACGAGTTAGCTTCAAATCCAAGCGAAAAACATGATCTAGCTTCAAATCAATGCGAAGTAGAAGGCTTAGCTTCAAGTCCATGCGAAACAAAAGGTTTAGCTTCAAATACTCGTGATATACATGATTTAGCTTCAAATGCATGCGAAACAGACGAGTTAGCTTCAAATCCTAGCGAAACACATGATCTAGCTTCAAATCAATGCGAAGTAGAAGGGTTAGCTTCAAGTCCATGCGAAAGACATAATTTTGATCAAATCAATGCGAGGTAGAAGATTTCGCTACAAATCCATACGAATCAAATGGTTTAGCTTGAAATACTTGCGATATACATGATTCAGCTTCAAATGCAGGCGAAACAAACGAGTTAGCTTTAAATTCATGCGATACACATGATTTAGCTTCAAATCAATGCGAAGTAGAAAGCTTAGCTTCAAGTACATGCGAGAGACATAATTTTGCTACAATTCAATGCGAAGTAAAAGGCTTATCTTCAAATCCATCCGAAACAAATGGTTTAGCTTCAAATACCTGTGATATAAACGATTTAGCTTTAAATGCTGGCGAAACAAACGAGTTAGCTTCAAATCCATGCCAAACACATGATTTAGCTTCAAATTCATGAGAAACACATGGTTTAGCATCAAATCAATGCGAAGTAGAAGGCTTCGCTTCAAATCCAAGCGAAACACATGATTAAGCTTCAAATACTTGCGTTATAAATGAAATAGCTTTAAATGCAGACGAAACAAACGAGTTGAATTCAAATCCATGCCAAACACATGATTTAGCTTCAAATTCATGTGAAACACATGGTTTAGCATCAAATCAATGCGAAGTAGAAGGCTTGGCTTCAAATCCAAGCGAAACACATGATTTAGCTTCAAACTCATGCGAAACACATGGTTAAGCTTAATATTCATGCAAAACAAATGGTTCAGCTTCAAATACTTGTGATATACATGATTTAGCTTCAAATGCAGGCGAAACAAACAAGTTAGCTTCAAATCCAAGCGAAACACAAGATCTAGCGAAGTAGAAGGCTTAGCTTCAAGTCCATGCTAAAGACATAATTTTGTTCAAATCAATGCGAAGTAGAAGATTTAGCTACATATCCATACGAATCAAATGGTTTAGCTTCAAATACTTGTGATATACATGATTCATCTCCAAATGCAGGCAAAACAAACGAGTTAGCTTCAAATCCATGCGATACACATGATTTAACTTCAAATCAAAGCGAAGTAGATGGGTTATCTTCAAATCCATGCGAAACAAATGGTTTAGCTTCAAATAATCGTGATATACATGATTTAGCTTCAAGTGCAGGCGCAACAAACGAGTTAGGTTCAAATCCAAGCGAAACACATGATCTAGCTTCATATCAATGCGAAGTAGAAGGCTTAGCTTCAAGTCCATGCGAAAAACATAATTTTGTTCAAATCAATGCGGAGTAGAAGATTTAGCTACAAATCTATACGAATCAAATGGTTTAGCTTCAAATACTTGTGATATAAATGATTCAGCTTCAAATGCAGGCGAAACAAACGAGTTACCTTCAAATCCATACGAAACACATGATTTAGATTCAAATTCTTTCGAAACACATGGTTTGGCTTAATATTCATGCGAAACAAATGGTTCTGCTTCAAATACTTGCGATAAACATGATATAGCTTTAACTGCTGGCGAAACAAACGAGTTAGCTTCCAATCCAAGCGAAACACATGATTCAGCTTCAAATTCATTCGAAACACATGGATTAGCTTACTATTCATGCGAAACAAATGGATCAGCTTCAAATACTTGTGATATGCATGATTTAGCTTCAACTGCATGCGAAGCAAACGAGTTACCTTCAAATCCATACGAAACACATGATTTAGATTCAAATTCTTTCGAAACACATGGTTTAGCTTAATATTCATGCGAAACAAATGGTTCTGCTTCAAATACTTGTGATAAACATGATACGGCTTTAACTGCTGGCGAAACAAACGAGTTAGCTTCGAATCCAAGCGAAACACATGATTCAGCTTCAAATTCATTCGAAACACATGGATTAGCTTAATATTCATGCGAAACAAATGGTTCAGCTTCAAATACTTGTGATATGCATGATTTAGCTTCAACTGCATGCGAAGCAAACGAGTTACCTTCAAATCCATACGAAACAAATGATTTAGTTTCAAATTCTTTCGAAACACATGGTTTAGCTTAATATTCATGCGAAACAAATGGATCAGCTTCAAATACTTGTGATATGCATGATTTAGCTTCAACTGCATGCGAAGCAAACGAGTTACCTTCAAATCCATACGAAACACATGATTTAGATTCAAATTCTTTCGAAACACATGGTTTAGCTTAATATTCATGCGAAACAAATGGTTCTGCTTCAAATACTTGTGATAAACATGATACGGCTTTAACTGCTGGCGAAACAAACGAGTTAGCTTCGAATCCAAGCGAAACACATGATTCAGCTTCAAATTCATTCGAAACACATGGATTAGCTTAATATTCATGCGAAACAAATGGTTCAGCTTCAAATACTTGTGATAGACATGATAAAGCTTCAACTGCATGGGAAACAAACGAGTTAGCATCCAATCCTACCGAAACACATGATTTAGCATCAAATCAATGCGAAGTAGAAGACTTATCTTCAAATCTATCCGAAACAAATGGTTTAACTTCAAATACTCGTCATTTACATAAATTTAGCTTCAAATGCAGGCGAAACAACCGAGTTAGCTTCAAATCCAAGCCAATCACATGATCTAGCTTCAAATCAATGCAAAGTAGAAGGCATAGATTCAAGTCCATGCGAAAGACATAATTTTGTTCAAATCAATACGAAGTAGAAGATTTAGCTACAAATCCATACGAATCAAATGGTTTAACTTGAAATACTTGTGATATACACGATTTAGCTTCAAATGCTGGCCAAACAATCGAGTTAGCTTCAAATCCATGCAAAACACATGATTTAACTTCAAATTCATGCGAAACACATGGTTTAGCATCAAATCAATGCGAAGTAGAATGCTTCGCTTCAAATCTAAGCGAAACACATGATTAAGCTTCAAATACTTGCGATATAAATGAAATAGCTTTAAATGCAGACGAAACAAACGAGTTGAATTCAAATCCATGCCAAACACATGATTTAGCTTCAAATTCAAGCGAAAGAAATGGTTCAGCTTCAAATCAAAGCGAAGTAGAAGGCTTAGCTTCAAAACCATGCGAAACGAAAGGTTTAGCTTAAAATACTTGCGAATATAAGTGATATAGGTTCAAATGCAGGCGAAACAAACGAGTTAGCTTCAAATCCACGCGAAACTCATGATTTAGCTTCAAATTCAGACGAAACACATCGTTTAGCTTAATATTCATGCGAAAAAATGTTTCAGCTTCAAATACTTGTGATATACATGACTTAGCTTCAACTGCATGCGAAACAAACGAGTTAACTTCAAATCCAAGCGAAACACATGATTCAGCTTCAAATTCATTCGAAACACATGGTTTAGCTTACTATTCATGCGAAACAAATGGTTCAGCTTCAAATCAATGCGAAGTGGAAGGCTTATCTTCAAATCCATGCGAAACAAATGGTTTAGCTTCAAATACTCGTGATATACATGATTTAGCTTCAAATGCAGGCGACACAAACGAGTTAGCTTCAAATCCTCGCTAAACACATGATCTAGCTTCAAATCAATGCGAAGTAGAAGGCTTAGCTTCAAATCCATGCGAAACAAATGGTTTAGCTTCAAATACTCGTGATATACATGATTTAGCTTCACATGCAGGCGACACAAACGAGTTAGCTTCAAATCCAAGCGAAACACATGATCTAGCTTCAAATCAATGCGAAGTAGAAGGCTTGGCTTCAAATCCATGCGAAACACATGATTTAGCTTCAAACTCATGAGAAACACACGGTCAAGCTTAATATTCATGCAAAACAAATGGTTCAGCTTCAAATACTTGTCATATACATGATTTAGCTTCAACTGCATGTGAAACAAACGTGTTAACTTCAAATTCAAGCGAAAGAAATGGTTCAGCTTCAAATCAATGCGTAGTCGAAGGCTTAGCTTCAAATGTATGAGAAACAAATGGTTTAGCTTCAAATACTTGTGACATGGATGACTTAGCTTCAACTGCATGCGAAACAAACAAATTAGCTTCAAATCCAAACGAAACACATGATTTAGTTTCCAATCAATGCGAAGTAGAAGGCTTAGCTTCAAATGCAGGCGAAACAAATGGTTTATCTTCAAATACTTGTGATATACATGACTTAGTTTCAACGGCAAGCGAAACAAACGAGTTAGCTTCAAATCCAAGCGAAACACATGATTTAGCTGCAAATCAATGCGAATCACATGGATTAGATTCATAGCTTTATATTCTTGCGAAACAGATGGCTTAGATTCAGATACTTGTGTTAAACAAGATTTAGTTTGAAATCAAAGCGAAGTAGAAGGCTTAGCTTCAAAACCATGCGAAACGAATGGTTTAGCTTAAAATACTTGCGAATATAAGTGATATAGGTTCAAATGCAGGCGAAACAAACGAGTTAGCTTCAAATCCACGCGAAACTCATGATTTAGCTTCAAATTCAGACGAAACACATCGTTTAGCTTAATATTCATGCTAAATAAATGGTTCAGCTTCAAATACTTGTGATATACATGATTTAGCTTCAACTGCATGCGAAACAAACGAGTTAACTTCAAATCCAAGCGAAACACATCATTCAGCTTCAAATTCATTCTAAACACATGGTTTAGCTTACTATTCATGCGAAACAAATGGTTCAGCTTCAAATACTTGTGATATGCATGATTTAGCTTCAACTGCATGCGAACAAACGAGTTACCTTCAAATCCATACGAAACACATGATTTAGATTCAAATTCTTTCGAAACACATGGTTTAGCTTAATATTCATGCGAAACAAATGGTTCCGCTTCAAATACTTGTGATAAACATGATATAGCTTTAACTGCTTGCGAAACAAACGAGTTAGCTTCCAATCCAAGCGAAACACATGATTCAGCTTCAAATTCATTCGAAACACATGGATTAGCTTACTATTCATGCGAAACAAATGGTTCAGCTTCAAATACTTGTGATATGCATGATTTAGCTTCAACTGCATGCGAAGCAAACGAGCTACCTTCAAATCCATACGAAACACATGATTTAGATTCAAATTCTTTCGAAACACATGGTTTAGCTTAATATTCATGCGAAACAAATGGTTCTGCTTCAAATACTTGTGATAAACATGATGTAGCTTCAACGGCATGCGAAACAAACGAGTTAGCTTCCAATCCAAGCGAAACACATGATTTAGCATCAAATCAATGCGAAGTAGAATTCTTAGCTTCATATCAATGCAAAACAAATGGTTTAGCTTCAAATACTTGCGAATGTAAGTCATATAGCTTCAACTGAATGCGAAACAAACCAGTTAGCTTCAAATCCATGCGATACATATGATTTAGCTTCAAATCAATGCGATGTAGAAGGCTTAGCTTCAAGTCCACGCGAAAGACATAATTTTGCTTCAAATCAATGCGAAGTAGAAGACTTATCTTCAAATCTATCCGAAACAAATGGTTTAGCTTCAAATACTCGTCATTTACATGATTTAGCGTCAAATGCATGCGAAACAACCGAGTTAGCTTCAAATCCTAGCTAAACACATGATCTAGCTTCAAATCAATGCGAAGTAGAAGGCTTAGCTTCAAATGCAGGCGAAACAAATGGTTTATCTTCAAATACTTGCGATATAAATGAAATAGCTTTAAATGCAGACGAAACAAACGAGTTGAATTCAAATCCATGCCAAACACATGATTTAGCTTCAAATTCATGCGAAACACATGGTTTGGCATCAAATCAATGCGAAGTAGAAGGCTTGGCTTCAAATCCATGCGAAACACATGATTTAGCTTCAAACTCATGAGAAACACACGGTCAAGCTTAATATTCATGCAAAACAAATGGTTCAGCTTCAAATACTTGTCATATACATGATTTAGCTTCAACTGCATGTGAAACAAACGTGTTAACTTCAAATTCAAGCGAAAGAAATGGTTCAGCTTCAAATCAATGCGAAGTCGAAGGCTTAGCTTCAAATGTATGAGAAACAAATGGTTTAGCTTCAAATACTTGTGACATGGATGACTTAGCTTCAACTGCATGCGAAACAAACAAATTAGCTTCAAATCCAAACGAAACACATGATTTAGTTTCCAATCAATGCGAAGTAGAAGGCTTAGCTTCAAATGCAGGCGAAACAAATGGTTTATCTTCAAATACTTGTGATATTCATGACTTAGTTTCAACGGCAAGCGAAACAAACGAGTTAGCTTCAAATCCAAGCGAAACACGTGATTTAGCTGCAAATCAATGCGAATCACATGGATTAGATTCATAGCTTTATATTCTTGCGAAACAGATGGCTTAGATTCTGATTCTTGTGTTAAACAAGATTTAGTTTCAAATCAAAGCGAAGTAGAAGGCTTAGCTTCAAAACCATGCGAAACGAATGGTTTAGCTTAAAATACTTGCGAATATAAGTGATATAGGTTCAAATGCAGGCGAAACAAACGAGTTAGCTTCAAATGCACGCGAAACTCATGATTTAGCTTCAAATTCAGACGAAACACATCGTTTAGCTTAATATTCATGCAAAATAAATGGTTCAGCTTCAAATACTTGTGATATACATGATTTAGCTTCAACTGCATGCGAAACAAACGAGTTAGCTTCAAATCCACGCGAAACTCATGATTTAGCTTCAAATTCGGACGAAACACATCGTTTAGCTTAATATTCATGCGAAAAAATGTTTCTGCTTCAAATACTTGTGATATACATGACTTAGCTTCAACTGCATGCGAACAAACAAGTTACCTTCAAATCCATACGAAACACATGATTTAGATTCAAATTCTTTCGAAACACATGGTTTGGCTTAATATTCATGCGAAAAAAATGGTTCTGCTTCAAATACTTGCGATAAACATGATATAGCTTTAACTGCTGGCGAAACAAACGAGTTAGCTTCCAATCCAAGCGAAACACATGATTCAGCTTCAAATTCATTCGAAACACATGGATTAGCTTACTATTCATGTGAAACAAATGGTTCAGCTTCAAATACTTGTGATAAACATGATATAGCTTTAACTGCTTGCGAAACAAACGAGTTAGCTTCGAATCCAAGCGAAACACATGATTCAGCTTCAAATTCATTCGAAACACATGGATTAGCTTAATATTCATGCGAAACAAATGGTTCAGCTTCAAATACTTGTGATATGCATGATTTAGCTTCAACTGCATGCGAAGCAAACGAGTTACCTTCAAATCCATACGAAACAAATGATTTAGTTTCAAATTCTTTCGAAACACATGGTTTAGCTTAATATTCATGCGAACCAAATGGTTCTGCTTCAAATACTTGTGATAAACATGATATAGCTTCAACTGCATGCGAAACAAACGAGTTAGCATCCAACCCTACCGAAACACATGATTTAGCATCAAATCAATGCGAAGTAGAAGACTTATCTTGAAATCTATCCGAAACAAATGGTTTAGCTTCAAATACTCGTCATTTACATAAATTTAGCTTCAAATGCAGGCGAAACAACCGAGTTAGCTTCAAATCCAAGCCAATCACATGATCTAGCTTCAAATCAATGCAAAGTAGAAGGCATAGATTTAAGTCCATGCGAAAGACATAATTTTGTTCAAATCAATACGAAGTAGAAGATTTAGCTACAAATCCATACGAATCAAATGGTTTAACTTGAAATACTTGTGATATACACGATTTAGCTTCAAATGCTGGCCAAACAATCGAGTTAGCTTCAAATCCATGCAAAACACATGATTTAACTTCAAATTCATGCGAAACACATGGTTTAGCATCAAATCAATGCGAAGTAGAAGGCTTCGCTTCAAATCTAAGCGAAACACATGATTAAGCTTCAAATACTTGCGATATAAATGAAATAGCTTTAAATGCAGACGAAACAAACGAGTTGAATTCAAATCCATGCCAAACACATGATTTAGCTTCAAATTCAAGCGAAAGAAATGGTTCAGCTTCAAATCAAAGCGACGTAGAAGGCTTTGCTTCAAAACCATGCGAAACGAATGGTTTAGCTTAAAATACTTGCGAATATAAGTGATATAGGTTCAAATGCAGGCGAAACAAACGAGTTAGCTTCAAATCCACGCGAAACTCATGATTTAGCTTCAAATTCAGACGAAACACATCGTTTAGCTTAATATTCATGCGAAAAAATGTTTCAGCTTCAAATACTTGTGATATAAATGACTTAGCTTCAACTGCATGCGAAACAAACGAGTTAACTTCAAATCCAAGCGAAACACATGATTCAGCTTCAAATTCATTCGAAACACATGGTTTAGCTTACTATTCATGCGAAACAAATGGTTCAGCTTCAAATCAATGCGAAGTGGAAGGCTCATCTTCAAATCCATGCGAAACAAATGGTTTAGCTTCAAATACTCGTGATATACATGATTTAGCTTCAAATGCAGGCGACACAAACGAGTTAGCTTCAAATCCTCGCTAAACACATGATCTAGCTTCAAATCAATGCGAAGTAGAAGGCTTAGCTTCAAATCCATGCGAAACAAATGGTTTAGCTTCAAATACTCGTGATATACATGATTTAGCTTCACATGCAGGCGACACAAACGAGTTAGCTTCAAATCCAAGCGAAACACATGATCTAGCTTCAAATCAATGCGAAGTAGAAGGCTTAGCTTCAAATGCAGGCGAAACAAATGGTTTATCTTCAAATACTTGCGATATAAATGAAATAGCTTTAAATGCAGACGAAACAAACGAGTTGAATTCAAATCCATGCCAAACACATGATTTAGCTTCAAATTCATGCGAAACACATGGTTTGGCATCAAATCAATGCGAAGTAGAAGGCTTGGCTTCAAATCCATGCGAAACACATGATTTAGCTTCAAACTCATGAGAAACACACGGTCAAGCTTAATATTCATGCAAAACAAATGGTTCAGCTTCAAATACTTGTCATATACATGATTTAGCTTCAACTGCATGTGAAACAAACGTGTTAACTTCAAATTCAAGCGAAAGAAATGGTTCAGCTTCAAATCAATGCGAAGTCGAAGGCTTAGCTTCAAATGTATGAGAAACAAATGGTTTAGCTTCAAATACTTGTGACATGGATGACTTAGCTTCAACTGCATGCGAAACAAACAAATTAGCTTCAAATCCAAATGAAACACATGATTTAGTTTCCAATCAATGCGAAGTAGAAGGCTTAGCTTCAAATGCAGGCGAAACAAATGGTTTATCTTCAAATACTTGTGATATACATGACTTAGTTTCAACGGCAAGCGAAACAAACGAGTTAGCTTCAAATCCAAGCGAAACACATGATTTAGCTGCAAATCAATGCGAATCACATGGATTAGATTCATAGCTTTATATTCTTGCGAAACAGATGGCTTAGATTCAGATTCTTGTGTTAAACAAGATTTAGTTTCAAATCAAAGCGAAGTAGAAGGCTTAGCTTCAAAACCATGCGAAACGAATGGTTAAGCTTAAAATACTTGCGAATATAAGTGATATAGGTTCAAATGCAGGCGAAACAAACGAGTTAGCTTCAAATGCACGCGAAACTCATGATTTAGCTTCAAATTCAGACGAAACACATCGTTTAGCTTAATATTCATGCAAAATAAATGGTTCAGCTTCAAATACTTGTGATATACATGATTTAGCTTCAACTGCATGCGAAACAAACGAGTTAACTTCAAATCCAAGCGAAACACATCATTCAGCTTCAAATTCATTCTAAACACATGGTTTAGCTTACTATTCATGCGAAACAAATGGTTCAGCTTCAAATACTTGTGATATGCATGATTTAGCTTCAACTGCATGCGAACAAACGAGTTACCTTCAAATCCATACGAAACACATGATTTAGATTCAAATTCTTTCGAAACACATGGTTTAGCTTAATATTCATGCGAAACAAATGGTTCTGCTTCAAATACTTGTGATAAACATGATATAGCTTTAACAGCTTGCGAAACAAACGAGTTAGCTTCCAATCCAAGCGAAACACATGATTCAGCTTCAAATTCATTCGAAACACATGGATTAGCTTACTATTCATGCGAAACAAATGGTTCAGCTTCAAATACTTGTGATATGCATGATTTAGCTTCAACTGCATGCGAAGCAAACGAGCTACCTTCAAATCCATACGAAACACATGATTTAGATTCAAATTCTTTCGAAACACATGGTTTAGCTTAATATTCATGCGAAACAAATGGTTCTGCTTCAAATACTTGTGATAAACATGATATAGCTTTAACTGCTTGCGAAACAAACGAGTTAGCTTCCAATCCAAGCGAAACACATGATTCAGCTTCAAATTCATTCGAAACACATGGATTAGCTTACTATTCATGCGAAACAAATGGTTCAGCTTCAAATACTTGTGATATGCATGATTTAGCTTCAACTGCATGCGAAGCAAACGAGTTACCTTCAAATCCATACGAAACACATGATTTAGATTCAAATTCTTTCGAAACACATGGTTTAGCTTAATATTCATGCGAAACAAATGGTTCTGTTTCAAATACTTGTGATAAACATGATATAGCTACAACTGCAGGCGAAACAAACAAGTTAGCTTCAAATCCTAGCGAAACACATGATCTAGTATCAAATCAATGCGAAGTAGAAGGCTTATCTTTAAATCCATGCGAAACAAATGGTTTAGCTTCAAATACTCGTGATATACATGATTTAGCTTCAAATGCAGGCGACACAAACGAGTTAGCTTCAAATCCAAGCGAAACACATGATCTAGCTTCAAATCAATGCGAAGTAGAAGGCTTAGCTTCAAGTCCATGCGAAAGACATAATTTAGTTCAAATCAATGCGAAGTAGAAGATTTAGCTACAAATCCATACGAATCAAATGGTTTAGCCTCAAATACTTGCGATATACGTAATTCAGCTTCAAATGCAGGCGAAACAAACGAGTTAGATTCAAATCCATGCGATACACATGATTTAGCTTCAAATCAAAGCGAAGTAGAAGGCTTATCTTCAAATCCATGCGAAACAAATGGTTTAGCTTCAAATACTTGTGATAAACATGATATAGCTCCAACTGCATGCGAAACAATCGAGTTAGCTTCCAATCCAAGCGAAACACATGATTTAGCATCAAATCAATGCGAAGTAGAATTCTTAGCTTCATATCAATGCAAAACAAATGGTTTAGCTTCAAATACTTGCGAATCTAAGTGATATAGCTTCAACTGAATGCGAAATAAACCAGTTAGCTTCAAATCCATGCGATACATATGATTTAGCTTCAAATCAATGCGAAGTAGAAGGCTTAGCTTCTTGTCCACGCGAAAGACATAATTTTGCTTCAAATCAATGCGAAGTAGAAGACTTATCTTCAAATCTATCCGAAACAAATGGTTTAGCTTCAAATACTCGTCATTTACATGATTTAGCGTCAAATGCAGGCGAAACAACCGAGTTAGCTTCAAATCCAAGCCAATCACATGATCTAGCTTCAAATCAATGCAAAGTAGAAGGCATAGCTTCAAGCCCATGCGAAAGACATAATTTTGTTCAGATCAATGCGAAGTAGAAGATTTAGCTACAAATCCATACGAATCAAATGGTTTAGCTTGAAATATTTGTGATATACACGATTTAGCTTCAAATGCTGGCCAAACAATCGAGTTAGCTTCAAATCCATGCCAAACACATGATTTAGATTCAAACTCATGCGAAACACATGGTTTAGCATCAAATCAATACGAAGTAGAAGGCTTCGCTTCAAATCTAAGCGAAACACATGATTAAGATTCAAATACTTGCGATATAAATGAAATAGCTTTAAATGCAGACGAAACATACGAGTTGAATTCAAATCCATCCCAAACACATTATTTAGCTTCAAATTCATGCGAAACACATGGTTTAGCATCAAATCAATGCGAAGTAGAAGGCTTGGCTTCAAATCCAAGCGAAACACATGATTTAGCTTCAAACTCATGCGAAACACAAGGTTAAGCTTAATATTCATGCAAAATAAATGGTTCAGCTTCAAATACTTGTGATATACATGATTTAGCTTCAACTGCATGCGAAACAAACGAGTTAGCTACAAATCCATTCGAACCACATGATTTAGCTTCAAATTCATTCGAAATACATGGTTAATGAATAGTTTAGCTTCAAATGCTTATTTTATACATGACTTAGCTTCCACTGCATGCGAAACAAACGAGTTAGCTTTAAATCCATGCGTAACACATGATTTAGCTTCAAATTCATTCGACACACATGGTTTAGCTTAATATTCACGCGAAACAAATGGTTTAGCATCAAATACTTGTGATATACATGATTTAGATTCACCTGCATGCGAAACAAAAGAGTTAGCTTAAAACCCAAGCGAAACACATGATTCAGCTTGAAATCAATGCGAAATAGAAGGCTTATCTTCGAATCCATGCGAAACAAATGATTTAGCTTCAAATACTTGAGATATACATGATTTAGTTTCAAATGCAGGCGAAACAAACGAGTTAGCTTCAAATCCATACGAAACACATGATTCAGCTTCAAATTCATTTGAAACATATGGTTTAGATTAATATTCATGCGAAACGAACGGTTCAGCTTGAAATATTTGTGATATACATGATTTAGCTTCAACTGCATGCGAACAAACGAGTTACCTTCAGATCCATACGAAACACATGATTTAGATTCAAATCAATGCGAAGTAGAAGGCTTAGCTTCTAATCCATGCGGAACGAATTGTTCTGCTTCAAATACTTGCGGTATAAGTGATATTGATTCAACTGCCGGCGAAACAAACGAGTTAGCTTCATATACAAGCGAAACACATGATTTAGCTTCAAATCAATGCGATGTAGAAGGTTTAGCTTCGAATCCATACGAAACAACTGATTTAGCTTCAAACACTAGGGATGTAAGTGATATAAGCTTCAAATGCAGACGAAACAGACGAGCAATCTTCAAATCCATGCGAAACGCAGAATTTAGCTGCAAATCAATGCGATGTAGAAGGTTTAGCTTCAAATCCATGCGAACAAATGATTGACCTCCAAACAGTTGGGATATAGGCTATATAGCTTCAAATGCTGGCGAAACAAACCAGTTAGCTTCAATTCCATACGTAACACATGATTTAGCTTAAAAATAATGCGAAAAACATCTATTAGCTTCAAATTCGTGCGAAACACATGATTTAGCTGCAAATCAATGCGATGTAGAAGGTTTTGCTTCAAATCCATGCGAAACTAATGATTTAGCATCAGATAATTGCGATATAAGTGATATAGCTTCAAATGCAAGGGATAGAAACGAGTTAGCTTCAAATCCATGCAAAACACATGATTTAACAGCAAATCAATGCGATGTCGAAGGTTTAGACTCAAATCCATGCGAAACCAATGATTTAGCTTCAGATACATGCGATATAAGTGATATAGATTCAAATGCAGGGGAAACAAACGAGTTAGCAGCAAATCCATGCAAAACACATGATTGAGCTTCAAATCAATGCTATGGAGAAGGTTCAGCTTCAAATCCATGCGACACAAATGATTTAGCTTCAGATGCTTCGGATATAAGTGATATAGCTTCAAATGAAGACGAAACAAACGAGTTAGCTTCAAATCCATGCGAAACACAGGATTTAGATGCAAATCAATGCGACGTAGAAGGCTGATATTCGAATCCATGCGAAACAAATTGTTTAGCTTCAAATACTTGTGGTATACATGATTTAGGATCAACTGCATGCGAAACAAACGAGTTAGCTTCAATTCCATGCGAGATACATGAATTAGCTTCAAATCATTGCGAAGTGGAAGGCTTAGCTTCAAATCCATGCGACACAAATGATTTAGCTTCAGATACTAGCGATATACGTGATATTGCTTCAAGTGCAGACGAAACAAACGAGTTAGCTTCAAATCCACGCGAAAGTCATGATTTAGCTTCAAATTCAGACGAAACACATCGTTTAGCTTAATATTCATGCGAAAAAATGTTTCAGCTTCAAATACTTGTGATATACATGAGTTAGCTTCAACTGCATGCGAAACAAACGAGTTAACTTCAAATCCAAGCGAAACACATGATTCAGCTTCAAATTCATTCGAAACACATGGTTTAGCTTACTATTCATGCGAAACTTAATGGTTCAGCTTCAAATACTTGTGATATGCATGATTTAGCTTCAACTGCATGCGAACAAACGAGTTACCTTCAGATCCATACGAAACACATGATTTAGGATCAAATCAATGCGAAGTAGAAGGCTTAGCTTCTAATCCATGCGGAACAAACTGTTCTGCTTCAAATACTTGCGATATAAGTGATATTGATTCAACTGCAGGCGAAACAAACGAGTTAGCTTCATATACAAGCGAAACACATGATTTAGCTTCAAATCAATGCGATGTAGAAGGTTTAGCTTCGAATCCATACGAAACAACTGATTTAGCTTCAAACACTCGGATGTAAGTGATATAGCTTCAAATGCAGACGAAACAGACGAGTAATCTTCAAATCCATGCGAAACGCAGAATTTAGCTGCAAATCAATGCGATGTAGAAGGTTTAGCTTCAAATCCATGCGAAACAAATGATTGACCTCCAAACAGTTGGGATATAGGCTATATAGCTTGAAATGCTGGCGAAACAAACCAGTTAGCTTCAATTCCATACGTAACACATGATTTAGCTTAAAAATAATGCGAAAAACATCTATTAGCTTCAAATTCGTGCGAAACACATGATTTAGCTGCAAATCAATGCGATGTAGAAGGTTTTGCTTCAAATCCATGCGAAACTAATGATTTAGCATCAGATAATTGCGATATAAGTGATATAGCTTCAAATGCAAGGGATAGAAACGAGTTAGCTTCAAATCCATGCAAAACACATGATTTAACAGCAAATCAATGCGATGTCGAAGGTTTAGACTCAAATCCATGCGAAACCAATGATTTAGCTTCAGATACATGCGATATAAGTGATATAGCTTCAAATGCAGGGGAAACAAACGACGTTAGCAGCAAATCCATGCAAAACACATGATTGAGCTTCAAATCAATGCTATGGAGAAGGTTCAGCTTCAAATCCATGCGACACAAATGATTTAGCTTCAGATGCTTCGGATATAAGTGATATAGCTTCAAATGAAGACGAAACAAACGAGTTAGCTTCAAATCCATGCGAAACACAGGATTTAGATGCAAATCAATGCGATGTAGAAGGTTTTGTTTCAAATCCATGCGAAAGTAATGATTTAGCATCAGATAATTGCGATATAAGTGATATAGCTTCAAATGGAGGGGAAACAAACGAGTTAGCAGCAAATCCATGCAAAACACATGATTGAGCTTCAAATCAATGCTACGTAGAAGGTTCAGCTTCAAATCCATGCGACACAAATGATTTAGCTTCAAACACTCGGGATATAAGTGATATAGTTTCAAATGCAGACGAAACAGACGAGTAAGCTTCAAATCCATGCGAAACACAGGATTTATCTGCAAATCAATGCGAAACAAATGATTGAGCTTCAAACAGTTGGCATATAGGCTATATAGCTTCAAATGCTGGCGAAACAAACCAGTTAGCTTCAATTCCGTACGTAACACATGATTTAGCTTAAAATTAATACGAAACACATCTATTAGCTTCAAATGAGTGCGAAACACATGATTTTGCTGCAAATCAATGCGATGTAGAAGGTTTAACGTCAAATCCATGCGAAACAAATGATTCAGCATCAGATACTTGCGATATAAGTGATATTGCTTCAAGTGCAGACGAAACAAACGAGTAAGATTCAAATCCATGTGAAACAAATGATTTAGAAGCAAATCAATGCGATGTAGAAGGTTTAGCTACAACTCCATGCGAAACACATGATTTAGCTTCAAATCAATGCGATGTAGAAGGTTTAGCATCAAATCCATGCGAAACCAATGATTTAGCTTGAGATACTTGCGATATAAGTGATATAGCTTCAAATGCAGACGAAACAAACGAGATAGCTTCAAATCAATGCGACACAAATGATTTAGCTTCAGATACTTGCAATATAAGTGATATAGCTTCGAATGCAGACAAATCAAACGAGTTAGCTTCAAAATCCATGCGATACACATGATTTAGCTTCAAATCAATGCGAAGTAGAAGGCTTAGCTTCTAATCCATGCGGAACAAATGATTTAGCTTCAAATACTTGCGATATAAGTGATATTGATTCAACTGCAGGCGAAACAAACGAGTTAGCTTCATATACAAGCGAAACACATGATTTAGCTTCAAATCAATGCGATGTAGAAGGTTTAGCTTCGAATCCATGCGAAACAACTGATTTAGCTTCAAACACTCGGGATGTAAGTGATATAGCTTCAAATGCAGACGAAACAGACGAGTAATCTTCAAACCCATGCGAAACGCAGAATTTAGCTGCAAATCAATGCGATGTAGAAGGTTTAGCTTCCAATCCATGCGAAACAAATGATTGACCTCCAAACAGTTGGGATATAGTCTATATAGCTTCAAATGCTGGCGAAACAAACCAGTTAGCTTCAATTCCATACGTAACACATGATTTAGCTTAAAAATAATGCGAAACACATCTATTAGCTTCAAATTCGTGCGAAACACATGATTTAGCTGCAAATCAATGCGATGTAGAAGGTTTTGCTTCAAATCCATGCGAAACTAATGATTTAGCATCAGATAATTGCGATATAAGTGATATAGCTTCAAATGCAAGGGTTAGAAACGAGTTAGCTTCAAATCCATGCAAAACACATGATGTAACAGCAAATCAATGCGATGTCGATGGTTTAGACTCAAATCCATGCGAAACCAATGATTTAGCTTCAGATACGTGCGATATATGTGATATAGCTTCAACTGCATGCGAAACAAACGAGTTAGCTTCGAATCCAAGCGAAACACATGATTTTGCTGCAATCAATGCGATATAGAAGGTTTAGCGTCAAGTCCTTGCGAAACAAATGATTTAGCATCAGATAATTGCGATATAAGTGATATAGCTTCAAATGCAGGGGAAACAAGCGAGTTAGCTTCAAATCCATGTGAAACACATGATTTAGCTGCAAATCAATGCAATGAAGAAGGTTTAGCTTCAAATCCATGGGAAACAAATGATTTAGCTTCAGATACTAACGATATAAGTGATATTGCTTCAAGTGCAGACGAAACAAACGAGTAAGATTCAAATCCATGCGAAACATATGATTTAGCTTCAAATCAATGCGAAGTGGAAGGCTTAGCTGCAAATCCATGCGAATCAAAAGGTTTTGCTTCAAATACTTGTGATATATATGATTTAGATTCAACTGCATGCGAAACAAACGAGTCAGCTTCAAATCCAAGCGAGACACATGATTTAGCTTCAAATCATTGCGAAGGAGAAGGCTTAGCTTCAAATCCATGCTAGAGAAATAGTTTAGCTTCAAATATTTGTGATATACATGATTTAGCTTCAACTGCATGCGAAACAAACGAGTTAGCTTCAAATCCACGCGGCACGCATGATTTAGATTCAAATCAATGCGAAGCAGAAGGCATAGCTTCAAATACATGAGAAACAAATGATCTATATTCAGATAATTGCGATATAAATGATATAGCTTCAAATACAGGCGAAACAAACGAGTTAGCTTCAAATTCAAGCGATACAAATGATTTAGCTGCAAATCAATGCGATGTAGAAGGTTTTGCTTCAAATCTATGCGAAACTAATGATTTAGCATCAGATAATTGCGATATAGGTGATACAGCTTCAAATGCAAGGGAAACAAACGAGTTAGCTTCAAATCCATGCAAAACACATGATTTAACAGCAACTCAATGCGATGTCGAAGGTTTAGGTTCAAATCCATGCGAAACCAATGATTTAGCTTCAGATACTTGCGATATATGTGATATAGCTTCAACTGCATGCGAAACAAACGAGTTAGCTTCAAATCCATGCGAAACACATGATTTAGCTGCAAATCAATGCAATGAAGAAGGTTTAGCTTCAAATCCGTGGGAAACAAATGATTTATCATCAGATACTAGCGATATAAGTGATATTGCTTCAAGTGCAGTCGAAACAAACGAGTAAGATTCAAATCCATGCGAAACAAATGATTTAGAAGCAAATCAATGCGATGTAGAAAGTTTAGCATCAAATCCATGCGAAACCAATGATTTAGCTTCAGATACTTGCGATATAAGTGATATAGATTCAAATGCAGACGAAACAAACGAGATAGCTTCAAATCAATGCGACACAAATGATTTAGCTTCAGATACTTGCGATGTAAGTGATATTGCTTCGAATGCAGACGATTCAAACGAGTTAGCTTCAAAATGCATGCGATACACATGATTTAGCTTCAAATCAATGCGAAGTAGAAGGCTTAAGCTTCAAATCCATGCGAAACAAATGATTTAGCTTCAAACACTTGGGATATAAGTGATATAGCTTCATATGCATGCGAAACAAACGAGTTAGCTTCAATGCATGCGAAGCAAATGATGTAGCTACAAATCAATTCGAAGTAGAAGGAATAGCTTCAAATCCATACGGAACAAATGGTTTAGCTACAAATACTTGTGATATACGTTATTTAGATTCATATACAAGCGAAACACATGATTTATCGTCAATCAATGCGATGTAGAAGGTTTAGCTTCAAATCCATGCGAAACAAATGATTTAGCTTCAAACACTTGGGATATAAGTGATATAGCTTCATATGCATGCGCAACAAAGAGTTAGTTTCAAATCCATGCGAAACACATGATTTAGCAGCAAATCAATGCGATGTAGAAGGTTTAGCTTCAAAATCCATGCGATACACATGATTGAGCTTCAAATCAATGCGAAGTAGAAGGCTTAGTTTCAAATCCATTCGAAACAAATGATTTAGGTTCAAATCATTGCGAAGTAGAAGGCTTAGCTTCTAATCCATTCGGAACAAATGATTAAGCTTCAAATCCTTGCGATATAAGTGATATAGCATCAAATGCAGACGAATCAAACGAGTTAGCTTCAACATCCATGCGATACACAACATTTAGCTTCAACTCGATACGAAGTAGAAGGCTTAGCTTCAAATCCATGCGTAACAAATGTTTTAGCTTCAGATACTTGCGATATAAGTGATATAGCTCCAAATGCAGGAGAATCAAATCAGTTAGCTTCAAATCCATGCGAAACATATGAGTAAGCTTCAAAACAATGCTATGTAGAAGGTTTAGCTTCACTTACATGCGAAACAAATGATTTAGAATCAGATACTTGCGATATAAGTGATATAGCATCAAATGAAGGCGAAACGAACGAGTTAGCTTCAAATCCATGCGAAACACATGATTTAGCTGCAAATCAATGCGCTGTAGAAGGTTTAGCTTCAAATCATGCTTTACACAAGGTTTAGCATCAAATCAATGCGATGTAGAAGGTTTAGCTTCATATCTATGCGAAACAAATGATTGAGCTTCAAACACTTGGAATATAGTTGAAATATCTTCAAATGAAGACGAATCAAACGAGTTAGCTTCAAATCCATGCGAAACACATGATTTAGCTTAAAATTAATGCGAAACACATCTATTAGCTTCAAATTCGTGCGAAACACATGATTTAGCTGCAAATCAATGCGATGTAGAAGGTTTTGCTTCAAATCCACGCGACACAAATAATTTTGCATCAGATACATGCGATATAAGTGATATAGCTTCAAATGCAGGGGAAACAAACGAGTTAGCTTCAAATCCGTGCAAAACACATGATTTAGCTTCAAATCATTGCTATGTAGAAGGTTCAGCTTCAAATCCACGCGAAACCAATGATTTAGCTTCAGATACTTGCGATATAAGTGATATAGCTTCAAATGCAGACGAAACAAACAAGTTAGCTTCAAATCCATGCTAAACGCATGATTTAGCAGCAAATCAATGCGATCTAGAATGCTTAGCTTCAAACCCACGCGAAACAAATGATTTAGGATCAGATACATTCGATTCGTGATATAGCTTCAAATGCAGGAGAAACAAACGAGTTAGCTCCAAATCCATGCGAAACAAACGATTTAGCTTCAAATCAATGCGAAGTAGAAGGCTTAGCTTCTAATCCATGCGGAACAAATGATTTAGCTTCAAATACTTGCGATATAAGTGATATAGATTCAACTGCAGGCGAAACGAACGAGTTAGCTTCATATCCAAGCGAACACATGATTTATCGTCAAATCAATGCGATGTAGAAGGTTTAGCTTCAAATCCATGCGAAACTAATGATTTAGCATCAGATAATTGCGATATAAGTGATATAGCTTCATATGCAAGGGAAACAAACGAGTTAGCTTCAAATCCATGCAAAACACATGATTTAACAGCAAATCAATGCGATGCCGAAGGTTTAGCTTCAAATCCTTGCGAACCAATGATTTAGCTTCAGATAATTGCGATATATGTGATATAGCTTCATCTGCATGCGAAACAAACGAGTAAGCTTCAAATCCATGCCAAACAAATGATTTAGCTGCAAATCAATGCGATGTGGAAGGTTTAGCTTCAAATGCATGCGACACAAATGATTTAGCTTCAGATACTTGCGATATAAGTGACATAGCTTCAAATGCAGACGAAACAAACGAGTTAGCTTCATATCCAAGCGAACACATGATTTATCGTCAAATCAATGCGATGTAGAAGGTTTTGCTACAAATCCATGCGAAACTAATGATTTAGCATCAGATAATTGCGATATAAGTGATATAGCTTCAAATGCAAGGGAAACAAACGAGTTAGCTTCAAATCCTTGCGAAACCAATGATTTAGCTTCAGATAATTGCGATATATGTGATATAGCTTCATCTGCATGCGAAACAAACGAGTAAGCTTCAAATCCATGCCAAACACATGATTTAGCTGCAAATCAATGCGATGTGGAAGGTTTAGCTTCAAATGCATGCGACACAAATGATTTAGCTTCAGATACTTGCGATATAAGTGACATAGCTTCAAATGCAGACGAAACAAACGAGTTAGCTTCATATCCAAGCGAACACATGATTTATCGTCAAATCAATGCGATGTAGAAGGTTTTGCTACAAATCCATGCGAAACTAATGATTTAGCATCAGATAATTGCGATATAAGTGATATAGCTTCAAATGCAAGGGAAACAAACGAGTTAGCTTCAAATCCAAGCGAAACACATGATTTTGCTGCAAATCAATGCGATGTAGAAGGTATAGCGTCAAATCCATGCGAAACAAATGATTTAGCTGCAAATCAATGCGATGTAGAAGGTTTAGCTTCAAATCCATGCGAAACAAATGATTGAGCTTCAAACAGTTTTGATATAGGCTATATAGCTTCAAATGCAGGCGAAACAAACCAGTTAGCATCAATTCCATACGTAACACATGATTTAGCTTAAAATTAATGCGAAACACATCTATTAGCATCAAATTCGTGCGAAACACATGATTTAGCTGCAAATCAATGCGATGTAGAAGGTTTTGCTTCAAATGGATTCGAAACTAATGATTTAGCTTCAGATACTTGCGATATAAGTGATATAGCTTCAATTGCAGACGAAACAAACGAGTTAGCTTCATATCCAAGCGAAACACATGATTTATCGTCAAATCAATGCGATGTAGAAGGTTTTGCTTCAAATCCATGCGAAACAAATGATTTAGCTTCAAACACTTGGGATATAAGTGATATAGCTTCAAATGCAGACGAATCAAACGAGTTAGCTTCAAAATTCATTCAAAACACATGATTTAGCTGCAAATCAATGCGATGTAGAAGGTTTAGCTTCATATCTATGCGAAACAAATGATTGAGCTTCAAACACTTGGAATATAGTTTAAATATCTTCAAATGAAGACGAATCAAACGAGTTAGCTTCAAAATCCATTCAAAACACATGATTTAGCTGCAAATCAATGCGATGTAGAAGGTTTAGCTTCAAATCCATGCGGTACACAATGTTTAGCATCAAATCAATGCGATGTACAAGGTTTAGTTTCATATCTATGCGAAACAAATGATTGAGCTTCAAACACTTGTGATATAGGTGATATATCTGCAACTGCATGCGAAACAAACGAATTAGCTTCAAATCCATGCGAAACAAATGATGTAACTACAAATCAATTCCAAGTAGAAGGAATAGCTTCAAATCCATACGGAACAAATGCTTTAGCTACAAATACTTGCGATATACGTTATTTAGGTTCATCAGCATGCGCAAAAAGAGAGATAGTTTCAAATCCATGGGAAACACATGGTTTCGTAGCAAATCAATGCGATGTAGAAGGTTTATGTTCAAAATCCGTGCGATACACATGATTAAGCTTCAAATCAATGCGATGTAGAAGGCATAGTTTCAAATCCATTCGAAACAAATGATTGAGCTTCAAATCCTTGCGATATAAGTGATATAGCATCAAATGCAGTCGAATCAAACGAGTTAGTTTCAACATCCATGCGATACACATCATTTAGCTTCAAATCGATAAGAAGTAGAAGGCTTAGCTTCAAATCCATGCGTGACAAATAATTTAGTTTCAGATTCTTGCGATATAAGTGATATATCTTCAAATGCAGGGGAAACAAACGAGTTAGCTTCAAATCCATGCGAAACAAATGATTAGGCTTCAAATCAATGCGATGTAGACGGTTTAGCTTCACATCAATGCGATGTAACAGGTTTAACTTCAAATCAATGCGACACAAATGATTTAGCTTCAAATACTTGGGATATAAGTGATATATATTCGAATGTAGAGGAAACAAACGAGTTATCTTCAAAACTTTGCAAAACACATGATGTAGCTGCAAAACAATGCGATGTAGAAGGCTTAGCTTCAAATCCATGCGAAACAAATGATTTAGTTTCAAACACTTGGGATATAAGTGATATAGCATCAAATGCAGGCGAATCAAACGAGTTAGCTTCAAAATCCATTCGAAACACATGATTTAGCTGCAAATCAATGCGATGTAGAAGGTATAGCGTCAAATCCATGCGAAACAAATGATTTAGATTCAGATACTTGCGATAAAACTGATATAGCTTCAAATGCAGGCGCAACTAACGAGTTAGCTTCAAATCCATGCAAAACACATGATTTTTCTTCAAATACTTGCGTTTTAAGTGATATAGCTTCAAATGCAGATGAAGCAAACGAGCTAGCTTCAAATCTATGCGATGTTGAATTTTTGCTTCAAAGCCATGCGGAACAAATGATTTAGCTTCAAATACTTGCGATATAAGTGATATAGATTCAACTGCAGGCGAAACAAACGAGTTAGCTTCATATACAAGCGAAACACATGATTTAGCTTCAAATCAATGCGATGTAGAAGGTTTAGCTTCGAATCCATGCGAAACAACTGATTTAGCATCAGTTATTCGCGATATAAGTGACATAGCTTCAAATGAAGGGGAAACAAACGAGTTAGATTCAAATCCATGCAAAACACATGATTGAGCTTCAAAGCAATGCTATGTAATAGGTTTAGCTTCAAATTTATGCGACACAAATGATTTAGCTTCAGATACTTGCGATATAAGTGATATTGCTTCGAATGCAGACGAATCAAACGAGTTAGCTTCAAAATCCATGCGTTACACATGACTTAGCTTCAAATCAATGCTATGTAGAAGGTTTAGCTTCAAATCCATGCGACACAAATGATTTAGCTTCAGATACTAGCAATATATGTGATATTGCTTCAAGTGCAGACGAAACAAACGAGTTAGCTTCAAATACATGCGGAACACATGATTGAGCTTAAAATTCATGCGAATTAGAAGGTTTAGATTCAAATCCATGCGAAACAAATGATTGAGCTGCAAACACTTGGGATATAAGTGATATAGCTTCAAATGCAGACGAAACAAACGAGTTAGCTTCAAATCCATGCGAAACACATGATTTAGCTTAAAATTAATGCGAAACACATCTATTAGCTTCAAATTCGTGCGAAACACATGATTTAGCTGCAAATCAATGCGATGTAGAAGGTTTTGCTTCAAATCCACGCGACACAAATAATTTTGCATCAGATACATGCGATATAAGTGATATAGCTTCAAATGCAGGGGAAACAAACGAGATAGCAGCAAATCCATGCAAAACACATGATTGAGCTTCAAATCATTGCTATGTAGAAGGTTCAGCTTCAAATCCACGCGAAACCAATGATTTAGCTTCAGATACTTGCGATATAAGTGATATAGCTTCAAATGCAGACGAAACAAACGAATTAGCTTCAAATCCATGCTAAACGCATGATTTAGCAGCAAATAAATGCGATCTAGAATGCTTAGCTTCAAACCCACGCTAAACAAATGATTTAGGATCAGATACATTCGATTCGTGATATAGCTTCAAATGCAGGAGAAACAAACGAGTTAGCTCCAAATCCATGCGAAACAAACGATTTAGCTTCAAATCAATGCGAAGTAGAAGGCTTAGCTTCTAATCCATGCGGAACAAATGATTTAGCTTCAAATACTTGCGATATAAGTGATATAGATTCAACTGCAGGCGAAACAAACGAGTTAGCTTCATACCCAAGCGAACACATGATTTATCGTCAAATCAATGCGATGTAGAAGGTTTAGCTTCAAATCCATGCGAAACTAATGATTTAGCATCAGATAATTGCGATATAAGTGATATAGCTTCAAATGCAAGGGAAACAAACGAGTTAGCTTCAAATCCATGCAAAACACATGATTTAACAGCAAATCAATGCGATGCCGAAGGTTTAGCTTCAAATCCTTGCGAAACCAATGATTTAGCTTCAGATAATTGCGATATATGTGATATAGCTTCATCTGCATGCGAAACAAACGAGTAAGCTTCAAATCCATGCCAAACACATGATTTAGCTGCAAATCAATGCGATGTGGAAGGTTTAGCTTCAAATGCATGCGACACAAATGATTTAGCTTCAGATACTTGCGATATAAGTGACATAGCTTCAAATGCAGACGAAACAAACGAGTTAGCTTCATATCCAAGCGAACACATGATTTATCGTCAAATCAATGCGATGTAGAAGGTTTTGCTACAAATCCATGCGAAACTAATGATTTAGCATCAGATAATTGCGATATAAGTGATATAGCTTCAAATGCAAGGGAAACAAACGAGTTAGCTTCAAATCCTTGCGAAACCAATGATTTAGCTTCAGATAATTGCGATATATGTGATATAGCTTCATCTGCATGCGAAACAAACGAATAAGCTTCAAATCCATGCCAAACACATGATTTAGCTGCAAATCAATGCGATGTGGAAGGTTTAGATTCAAATGCATGCGACACAAATGATTTAGCTTCAGATACTTGCGATAAAAGTGACATAGCTTCAAATGCAGACGAAACAAACGAGTTAGCTTCATATCCAAGCGAACACATGATTTATCGTCAAATCAATGCGATGTAGAAGGTTTTGCTACAAATCCATGCGAAACTAATGATTTAGCATCAGATAATTGCGATATAAGTGATATAGCTTCAAATGCAAGGGAAACAAACGAGTTAGCTTCAAATCCAAGCGAAACACATGATTTTGCTGCAAATCAATGCGATGTAGAAGGTATAGCGTCAAATCCATGCGAAACAAATGATTTAGCTGCAAATCAATGCGATGTAGAAGGTTTAGCTTCAAATCCATGCGAAACAAATGATTGAGCTTCAAACAGTTTTGATATAGGCTATATAGCTTCAAATGCAGGCGAAACAAACCAGTTAGCTTCAATTCCATACGTAACACCTGATTTAGCTTAAAATTAATGCGAAACACATCTATTAGCATCAAATTCGTGCGAACACATGATTTAGCTGCAAATCAATGCGATGTAGAAGGTTTTTGCTTCAAATGGATTCGAAACTAATGATTTAGCTTCAGATACTTGCGATATAAGTGATATAGCTTCAAATGCAGACGAAACAAACGAGTTAGCTTCATATCCAAGCGAAACACATGATTTATCGTCAAATCAATGCGATGTAGAAGGTTTAGCTTCAAATCCATGCGAAACAAATGATTTAGCTTCAAACACTTGGGATATAAGTGATATACCTTCAAATGCAGACGAATCAAACGAGTTAGCTTCAAATCCTTGCGAAACACATGATTTAGCTGCAAATCAATGCGATGTAGAAGGTTTAGCTTCAAATCCATGCGAAACAAATGATTTAGCTTCAGATTCTAGCGATATAAGTGATATTGCTTCAAGTGCAGTCGAAACAAACGAGTTAGCTTCAAATACATGCGGAACACATGATTTAGCTTAAAACTCATGCGATACATGTGGATTAGATTCAAATCCATGCCAAACAAATACTTTAGATTCAGATACTTGTGATATACGTTATTTATATTCAACTGCATGCGCAACAAACGAGTTAGCTTCAAATCCATGCGAAAAAAATGATTTTTCTTCAAATACTTGCGACACAAGTGATATAGCTTCAAATGCAGGCGAACCAAGTAACCTTCAAATCCATGCGACACAAATGATTTTGCATCAGATACATGCGATACAAGTGATATAGCTTCAAATGCAGGCGAAACAAGTAACCTTCAAATCCATGCGGAACAAATGATTTAGCTTCAAATACTTGCGATATAAGTGATATAGATTCAACTGCAGGCGAAACAAACGAGTTAGCTTCATATCCAAGCGAACACATGATTTATCGTCAAATCAATGCGATGTAGAAGGTTTAGCTTCAAATCCATGCGAAACCAATGATTTAGCTTCAGATACTTGCGATATATGTGATATAGCTTCAACTGCATGCGAACAAACGAGTTAGCTTCAAATCCGTGCAAAACACATGATTTAGCAGCAAATGAATGCGGTGTAGAATGCTTAGCTTCAAACCCACGCGAAACAAATGATTTAGAGTCACATACTTTCGATTTGTGATATAGCTTTAAATGCAGGGGAAACAAACGAGTTAGCTTCAAATCCATGCGAAACACATGATATAGCTGCAAATCAATGCGATTTAGAAAGTTTGCTTCAAATCCATGCGAAACAAATGACTTAGCTTCAGATACTTGCGATATAAGTGATATAGCTTCAAATGCAGACGAAACAAACGAGTTAGCTTCATATCCAAGCGAAACACATGATTTATCGTCAAATCAATGCGATGTAGAAGGTTTAGCTTCAAATCCATGCGAAACAAATGATTTAGCTTCAAACACTTGGGATATAAGTGATATAGCTTCAAATGCAGGGGAAACAAACGAGTTAGCCTCAATACCATGCAAAACACATGATTAAGCTTAAAATCAATGCTGTGTGGCAAGTTTAGCTTCAAATACATGCGACACAAATGATTGAGCTTTAGATACTTGCGATATAGGCTATATAGCTTCAAATGCTTGCGAAACAGACCAGTTAACTTCAATTCCATACGTAACACATGATTTAGCTTAAAATTAAGGCGAAACACATCTATTAGCTTCAAATTCGTGCGAAACACGTGATTTAGCTGCAAATCAATGCGATGTAGAAGGTTTTGCTTCAAATCCACGCGACACAAATGATTTAGATACTTGTGATATACGTTATTTATATTCAACTGCATGCGCAACAAACGAGTTAGCTTCAAATCCATGCGATAGACATGATTGAACTGCAAATCAATGCGATGTAGAAGGTTTAGCTTCATATCCATGCGAAAAAAATGATTTTTCTTCAAATACTTGCGATACAAGTGATATAGCTTCAAATGCAGGCGAAACAAGTAACCTTCAGATCCATGCGACACAAATGATTTTGCATCAGATACATGCGATATAAGTGATATAGCTTCAAATACAGGGGAAACAAACGAGATAGCAGCAAATCCATGCAAAACACATGATTGAGCTTCAAATCATTGCTATGTAGAAGGTTCAGCTTCAAATCCACACGAAACCAATGATTTAGCTTCAGATACTTGCGATATAAGTGATATAGCTTCAAATGCAGACGAAACAAACGAGTTAGCTTCACATCCATGCGAACGCATGATTTAGCAGCAAATCAATGCGATCTAGAATGCTTAGCTGCAAACCCACGCGAAACAAATGATTTAGGATCAGATACATTCGATTCGTGATATAGCTTCAAATGCAGGAGAAACAAACGAGTTAGCTCCAAATCCATGCGAAACAAACGATTTAGCTTCAAATCAATGCGAAGTAGAAGGCTTAGCTTCTACTCCATGCGGAACAAATGATTTAGCTTCAAATACTTGCGATATAAGTGATATAGATTCAACTGCAGGCGAAACAAACGAGTTAGCTTCATATCCAAGCGAACACATGATTTATCGTCAAATCAATGCGATGTAGAACGTTTAGCTTTAAATCCATGCGAAACTAATGATTTAGCATCAGATAATTGCGATATAAGTGATATAGCTTCAAATGCAAGGGAAACAAACGAGTTAGCTTCAAATCCATGCAAAACACATGATTTAACAGCAAATCAATGCGATGTCGAAGGTTTAGCTTCAAATCCATGCGAAACCAATGATTTAGCTTCAGATACTTGCGATATATGTGATATAGCTTCAACTGCATGCGAACAAACGAGTTAGCTTCAAATCCGTGCAAAACACATGATTTAGCAGCAAATGAATGCGATGTAGAATGCTTAGCTTCAAACCCACGCGAAACAAATGATTTAGGATCAGATACATTCGATTCGTGACATAGCTTCAAATGCAGGAGAAACAAACGAGTTAGCTCCAAATCCATGCGAAACAAACGATTTAGCTTCAAATCAATGCGAAGTAGAAGGTTTAGCTTCTACTCCATGCGGAACAAATAATTTAGCTTCAAATACTTGCGATATAAGTGATATAGATTCAACTGCAGGCGAAACAAACGAGTTAGCTTCATATCCAAGCGAACACATGATTTATCGTCAAATCAATGCGATGTAGAAGGTTTAGCTTCAAATCCATGCGAAACCAATGATTTAGCTTCAGATACTTGCGATATATGTGATATAGCTTCAACTGCATGCGAAACAAACGAGTTAGCTTCAAATCCGTGCAAAACACATGATTTAGCAGCAAATGAATGCGGTGTAGAATGCTTAGCTTCAAACCCACGCGAAACAAATGATTTAGAGTCACATACTTTCGATTTGTGATATAGCTTTAAATGCAGGGGAAACAAACGAGTTAGCTTCAAATCCATGCGAAACGCATGATATAGCTGCAAATCAATGCGATTTAGAAAGTTTTGCTTCAAATCCATGCGAAACAAATGATTTAGCTTCAAATACTTGCGATATATGTGATATAGCTTCAAATGCAAGGGAAACAAACGAGTTAGCTTCAAATCCATGCAAAACACATGATTTAACAGCAAATCAATGCGATGTAGAAGGTTTAGCTTCAAATCCATGCGAAACAAATGATTTAGCTTCAGATACTAGCGATATAAGTGATATTGCTTCAAGAGCAGTCGAAACAAACGAGTTAGCTTCAAATACATGCGGAACACATGATTTAGCTTAAAACTCATGCGATACACGTGGATTAGATTCAAATCCATGCCAAACAAATACTTTAGATTCAGATACTTGTGATATACGTTATTTATATTCAACTGCATGCGCAACAAACGAGTTAGCTTCAAATCCATGCGAAACACATGATTTAGCTGCAAATCAATGCGATGTAGAAGGTTTAGCTTCAATCCATGCGAACAAATGATTTAGCTTCAAATACTTGCGATATAGGCTATATAGCTTCAAATGCTGGCGAAACAGACCAGTAACTTCAATTCCATACGTAACACATGATTTAGCTTAAAATTAATGCGAAACACATCTATTAGCTTCAAATTCGTGCGAAACACATGATTTAGCTGCAAATCAATGCGATGTAGAAGGTTTTGCTTCAATCCACGCGACACAAATGATTTTGCATCAGATACATGCGATATAAGTGATATAGCTTCAAATGCAGGGGAAACAACGAGATAGCAGCAAATCATGCAAAACACATGATTGAGCTTCAAATCATTGCTATGTAGAAGGTTCAGCTTCAAACCCACGCGAAACAAATGATTTAGCTTCAAATACTTGCGATATAAGTGATATAGCTTCAAATGCAGGGGAAACAAACGAGTTAGCCTCAATACCATGCAAAACACATGATTAAGCTTAAAATCAATGCTGTGTGGCAAGTTTAGCTTCAAATACATGCGACACAAATGATTGAGCTTCAGATACTTGCGATATAGGCATATACCTTCAAATGCTGGCGAAACAGACCAGTTAACTTCAATTCCATACGTAACACATGATTTAGCTTAAAATTAATGCGAAACACATCTATTAGCTTCAAATTCGTGCGAAACACATGATTTAGCTGCAAATCAATGCGATGTAGAAGGTTTAGCTTCAAATCCATGCGAAACCAATGATTTAGCTTCAGATACTTGCGATATATGTGATATAGCTTCAACTGCACGCGAAACAAACGAGTTAGCTTCAAATCCGTGCAAAACACATGATTTAGCAGCAAATGATGCGGTGTAGAATGCTTAGCTTCAAACCCACGCGAAACAAATGATTTAGAGTCACATACTTTCGATTTGTGATATAGCTTTAAATGCAGGGGAAACAAACGAGTTAGCTTCAAATCCATGCGAAACACATGATATAGCTGCAAATCAATGCGATTTAGAAAGTTTTGCTTCAAATCCATGCGAAACAAATGACTTAGCTTCAGATACTTGCGATATAAGTGATATAGCTTCAAATGCAGACGAAACAAACGAGTTAGCTTCATATCAAGCGAAACACATGATTTATCGTCAAATCAATGCGATGCTAGAAGGTTTAGCTTCAAATCATGCGAAACAAATGATTTAGCTTCAAACACTTGGGATATAAGTGATATAGCTTCAAATGCAGGGGAAACAAACGAGTTAGCCTCAATACCATGCAAAACACATGATTAAGCTTAAAATCAATGCTGTGTGGCAAGTTTAGCTTCAAATACATGCGACACAAATGATTGAGCTTTAGATACTTGCGATATAGGCTATATAGCTTCAAATGCTTGCGAAACAGACCAGTTAACTTCAATTCCATACGTAACACATGATTTTGCTTAAAATTACGGCGAAACACATCTATTAGCTTCAAATTCGTGCGAAACACGTGATTTAGCTGCAAATCAATGCGATGTAGAAGGTTTTGCTTCAAATCCACGCGACACAAATGATTTAGATACTTGTGATATACGTTATTTATATTCAACTGCATGCGCAACAACGAGTTAGCTTCAAATCCATGCGATAGACATGATTGAACTGCAAATCAATGCGATGTAGAAGGTTTAGCTTCATATCCATGCGAAAAAAAATGATTTTTCTTCAAATACTTGCGATACAAGTGATATAGCTTCAAATGCAGGCGAAACAAGTAACCTTCAGATCCATGCGACACAAATGATTTTGCATCAGATACATGCGATATAAGTGATATAGCTTCAAATACAGGGGAAACAAACGAGATAGCAGCAAATCCATGCAAAACACATGATTGAGCTTCAATCATTGCTATGTAGAAGGTTCAGCTTCAAATCCACACGAAACCAATGATTTAGCTTCAGATACTTGCGATATAAGTGATATAGCTTCAAATGCAGACGAAACAAACGAGTTAGCTTCACATCCATGCGAAACGCATGATTTAGCAGCAAATCAATGCGATCTAGAATGCTTAGCTGCAAACCCACGCGAAACAAATGATTTAGGATCAGATACATTCGATTCGTGATATAGCTTCAAATGCAGGAGAAACAAACGAGTTAGCTCCAAATCCATGCGAAACAAACGATTTAGCTTCAAATCAATGCGAAGTAGAAGGCTTAGCTTCTACTCCATGCGGAACAAATGATTTAGCTTCAATACTTGCGATATAAGTGATATAGATTCAACTGCAGGCGAAACAAACGAGTTAGCTTCATATCCAAGCGAACACATGATTTATCGTCAAATCAATGCGATGTAGAACGTTAGCTTTAAATCCATGCGAAACTAATGATTTAGCATCAGATAATTGCGATATAAGTGATATAGCTTCAAATGCAAGGGAAACAAACGAGTTAGCTTCAAATCCATGCAAAACACATGATTTAACAGCAAATCAATGCGATGTCGAAGGTTTAGCTTCAAATCCATGCGAAACCAATGATTTAGCTTCAGATACTTGCGATATATGTGATATAGCTTCAACTGCATGCGAAACAAACGAGTTAGCTTCAAATCCGTGCAAAACACATGATTTAGCAGCAAATGAATGCGATGTAGAATGCTTAGCTTCAAACCCACGCGAAACAAATGATTTAGGATCAGATACATTCGATTCGTGACATAGCTTCAAATGCAGGAGAAACAAACGAGTTAGCTCCAAATCCATGCGAAACAAACGATTTAGCTTCAATCAATGCGAAGTAGAAGGCTTAGCTTCTACTCCATGCGGAACAAATAATTTAGCTTCAAATACTTGCGATATAAGTGATATAGATTCAACTGCAGGCGAAACAAACGAGTTAGCTTCATATCAAGCGAACACATGATTTATCGTCAAATCAATGCGATGTAGAAGGTTTAGCTTCAAATCCATGCGAAACCAATGATTTAGCTTCAAACACTTGGGATATAAGTGATATAGCTTCAAATGCAGGGGAAACAAACGAGTTAGCCTCAATACCATGCAAAACACATGATTAAGCTTAAAATCAATGCTGTGTGGCAAGTTTAGCTTCAAATACATGCGACACAAATGATTGAGCTTTAGATACTTGCGATATAGCTATATAGCTTCAAATGCTTGCGAAACAGACCAGTTAACTTCAATTCCATACGTAACACATGATTTTGCTTAAAATTACGGCGAAACACATCTATTAGCTTCAAATTCGTGCGAAACACGTGATTTAGCTGCAAATCAATGCGATGTAGAAGGTTTTGCTTCAAATCCACGCGACACAAATGATTTAGATACTTGTGATATACGTTATTTATATTCAACTGCATGCGCAACAACGAGTTAGCTTCAAATCCATGCGATAGACATGATTGAACTGCAAATCAATGCGATGTAGAAGGTTTAGCTTCATATCCATGCGAAAAAAATGATTTTTCTTCAAATACTTGCGATACAAGTGATATAGCTTCAAATGCAGGCGAAACAAGTAACCTTCAGATCCATGCGACACAAATGATTTTGCATCAGATACATGCGATATAAGTGATATAGCTTCAAATACAGGGGAAACAAACGAGATAGCAGCAAATCATGCAAAACACATGATTGAGCTTCAAATCATTGCTATGTAGAAGGTTCAGCTTCAAATCCACACGAAACCAATGATTTAGCTTCAGATACTTGCGATATAAGTGATATAGCTTCAAATGCAGACGAAACAAACGATTTAGCTTCACATCCATGCGAAACGCATGATTTAGCAGCAAATCAATGCGATCTAGAATGCTTAGCTGCAAACCCACGCGAAACAAATGATTTAGGATCAGATACATTCGATTCGTGATATAGCTTCAAATGCAGGAGAAACAAACGAGTTAGCTCCAAATCCATGCGAAACAAACGATTTAGCTTCAAATCAATGCGAAGTAGAAGGCTTAGCTTCTACTCCATGCGGAACAAATGATTTAGCTTCAAATACTTGCGATATAAGTGATATAGATTCAACTGCAGGCGAAACAAACGAGTTAGCTTCATATCCAAGCGAACACATGATTTATCGTCAAATCAATGCGATGTAGAACGTTTAGCTTTAAATCCATGCGAAACTAATGATTTAGCATCAGATAATTGCGATATAAGTGATATAGCTTCAAATGCAAGGGAAACAAACGAGTTAGCTTCAAATCCATGCAAAACACATGATTTAACAGCAAATCAATGCGATGTCGAAGGTTTAGCTTCAAATCCATGCGAAACCAATGATTTAGCTTCAGATACTTGCAATATATGTGATATAGCTTCAACTGCATGCGAAACAAACGAGTTAGCTTCAAATCCGTGCAAAACACATGATTTAGCAGCAAATGAATGCGATGTAGAATGCTTAGCTTCAAACCCACGCGAAACAAATGATTTAGGATCAGATACATTCGATTCGTGACATAGCTTCAAATGCAGGAGAAACAAACGAGTTAGCTCCAAATCCATGCGAAACAAACGATTTAGCTTCAATCAATGCGAAGTAGAAGGCTTAGCTCTACTCCATGCGGAACAAATAATTTAGCTTCAAATACTTGCGATATAAGTGATATAGATTCAACTGCAGGCGAAACAAACGAGTTAGCTTCATATCAAGCGAACACATGATTTATCGTCAAATCAATGCGATGTAGAAGGTTTAGCTTCAAATCCATGCGAAACCAATGATTTAGCTTCAGATACTTGCGATATATGTGATATAGCTTCAACTGCATGCGAACAAACGAGTTAGCTTCAAATCCGTGCAAAACACATGATTTAGCAGCAAATGAATGCGGTGTAGAATGCTTAGCTTCAAACCACGCGAAACAAATGATTTAGAGTCACATACTTTCGATTTGTGATATAGCTTTAAATGCAGGGGAAACAAACGAGTTAGCTTCAAATCCATGCGAAACGCATGATATAGCTGCAAATCAATGCGATTTAGAAAGTTTTGCTTCAAATCATGCGAAACAAATGATTTAGCTTCAAATACTTGCGATATATGTGATATAGCTTCAAATGCAAGGGAAACAAACGAGTTAGCTTCAAATCCATGCAAAACACATGATTTAACAGCAAATCAATGCGATGTAGAAGGTTTAGCTTCAAATCCATGCGAAACAAATGATTTAGCTTCAGATACTAGCGATATAAGTGATATTGCTTCAAGAGCAGTCGAAACAAACGAGTTAGCTTCAAATACATGCGGAACACATGATTTAGCTTAAACTCATGCGATACACGTGGATTAGATTCAAATCCATGCAAACAAATACTTTAGATTCAGATACTTGTGATATACGTTATTTATATTCAACTGCATGCGCAACAAACGAGTTAGCTTCAAATCCATGCGAAACACATGATTTAGCTGCAAATCAATGCGATGTAGAAGGTTTAGCTTCAAATCCATGCGAAACAAATGATTTAGCTTCAAATACTTGCGATATAGGCTATATAGCTTCAAATGCTGGCGAAACAGACCAGTTAACTTCAATTCCATACGTAACACATGATTTAGCTTAAAATTAATGCGAAACACATCTATTAGCTTCAAATTCGTGCGAAACACATGATTTAGCTGCAAATCATGCGATGTAGAAGGTTTTGCTTCAAATCCACGCGACACAAATGATTTTGCATCAGATACATGCGATATAAGTGATATAGCTTCAAATGCAGGGGAAACAAACGAGATAGCAGCAAATCCATGCAAAACACATGATTGAGCTTCAAATCATTGCTATGTAGAAGGTTCAGCTTCAAACCCACGCGAAACAAATGATTTAGCTTCAAATACTTGCGATATAAGTGATATAGCTTCAAATGCAGGGGAAACAAACGAGATAGCCTCAATACCATGCAAAACACATGATTAAGCTTAAAATCAATGCTGTGTGGCAAGTTTAGCTTCAAATACATGCGACACAAATGATTGAGCTTCAGATACTTGCGATATAGGCTATATAGCTTCAAATGCTGGCGAAACAGACCAGTTAACTTCAATTCCATACGTAACACATGATTTAGCTTAAAATTAATGCGAAACACATCTATTAGCTTCAAATTCGTGCGAAACACATGATTAGCTGCAAATCAATGCGATGTAGAAGGTTTTGCTTCAAATCCACGCGACACAAATGATTTTGCATCAGATACATGCGATATAAGTGATATAGCTTCAAATGCAGGGGAAACAAACGAGATAGCAGCAAATCCATGCAAAACACATGATTGAGCTTCAAATCATTGCTATGTAGAAGGTTCATCTTCAAATCCACGCGAAACCAATGATTTAGCTTCAGATACTTGCGATATAAGTGATATAGCTTCAAATGCAGACGAAACAAACGAGTTAGCTTCAAATCCATGCTAAACGCATGATTTAGCAGCAAATCAATGCGATCTAGAATGCGTAGCTTCAAACCCACGCGACACAAATGATTTAGGATCAGATACATTCGATTCGTGATATAGCTTCAAATGCAGGAGAAACAAACGAGTTAGCTCCAAATCCATGCGAAACAAACGATTTAGCTTCAAATCAATGCGAAGTAGAAGGCTTAGCTTCTAATCCATGCGGAACAAATGATTTAGCTTCAAATACTTGCGATATAAGTGATATAGATTCAACTGCAGGCGAAACAAAAAAGTTAGCTTCATATCCAAGCGAACACATGATTTATCGTCAAACCAATGCGATGTAGAAGGTTTAGCTTCAAATCCATGCGAAACTAATGATTTAGCATCAGATAGTTGCGATATAAGTGATATAGCTTCAAATGCAAGGGAAACAAACGAGTTAGCTTCAAATCCATGCAAACACATGATTTAACAGCAAATCAATGCGATGCCGAAGGTTTAGCTTCAAATCCTTGCGAAACCAATGATTTAGCTTCAGATAATTGCGATATATGTGATATAGCTTCATCTGCATGCGAAACAAACGAGTAAGCTTCAAATCCATGCCAAACACATGATTTAGCTGCAAATCAATGCGATGTGGAAGGTTTAGCTTCAATGCATGCGACACAAATGATTTAGCTTCAGATACTTGCGATATAAGTGACATAGCTTCAAATGCAGACGAAACAAACGAGTTAGCTTCATATCCAAGCGAACACATGATTTATCGTCAAATCAATGCGATGTAGAAGGTTTTGCTACAAATCCATGCGAAACTAATGATTTAGCATCAGATAATTGCGATATAAGTGATATAGCTTCAAATGCAAGGGAAACAAACGAGTTAGCTTCAAATCCAAGCGAAACACATGCTTTTGCTGCAAATCAAGCGATGTAGAAGGTATAGCGTCAAATCCAGGCGAAACAAATGATTTAGCTGCAAATCAATGCGATGTAGAAGGTTTAGCTTCAAATCCATGCGAACAAATGATTGAGCTTCAAACAGTTTTGATATAGGCTATATAGCTTCAAATGCAGGCGAAACAAACCAGTTAGCTTCAATTCCATACGTAACACATGATTTAGCTTAAAATTAATGCGGAACACATCTATTAGCATCAAATTCGTGCGAAACACATGATTTAGCTGCAAATCAATGCGATGTAGAAGGTTTTGCTTCAAATGGATTCGAAACTAATGATTTAGCTTCAGATACTTGCGATATAAGTGATATAGCTTCAAATGCAGACGAAACAAACGAGTTAGCTTCATATCCAAGCGAAACACATGATTTATCGTCAAATCAATGCGATGTAGAAGGTTTAGCTTCAAATCCATGCGAAACAAATGATTTAGCTGCAAATCAATGCGATGTAGAAGGTTTAGCTTCAAATCCATGCGAAACAAATGATTTAGCTTCAAACACTTGGGATATAAGTGATATAGCTTCAAATGCAGACGAATCAAACGAGTTAGCTTCAAAATTCATTCAAAACACATGATTTAGCTGCAAATCAATGCGATGTAGAAGGTTTAGCTTCATATCTATGCGAAACAAATGATTGAGCTTCAAACACTTGGGATATAGGTGATATAGCTTCAAATGCAGACGAATCAAACGAGTTAGCTTCAAAATCCATTCGAAACACATGATTTAGCTGCAAACCAATGCGATGTAGAAGGTTTAGCTTCAAATCCATGCGGTACACAAGGTTTAACATCAAATTAATACGATGTAGAAGGTTTACCTTCAAATCTATGCGAAACAACTGATTGAGCTTCAAACACTTGGAATATAGTTTAAATATCTTCAAATGAAGACGAATCAAACGAGTTAGCTTCAAAATCCATTCGAAACACATGATTTATATGCTTATTAATGCGAAATAGAAGGTTTAGATTCAAATCCATGAGAAACAAATGATTTAGCATCAGATACTTGCGATATGAGTGATATAGAATCAAATGCAGGCGAAACGAACGAGTTAGCTTCAAATCCTTGCGAAACACATGATTTAGCTGCAAATCAATGCGATGTAGAAGGTTTAGCTTCAAATCCATGCGAAACAAATGATTTAGCTTCAGATTCTAGCGATATAAGTGATATTGCTTCAAGTGCAGTCGAAACAAACGAGTTAGCTTCAAATACATGCGGAACACATGATTTAGCTTAAAACTCATGCGATACATGTGGATTAGATTCAAATCCATGCCAAACAAATACTTTAGATTCAGATACTTGTGATATACGTTATTTATATTCAACTGCATGCGCAACAAACGAGTTAGCTTCAAATCCATGCGAAACACATGATTTAGCTGCAAATCAATGCGATGTAGAAGGTGTAGCTGCAAATCCATGCGAAACAAATGATTTAGCTTCAAATACTTGCGATATAAGTGATATAGCTTCAAATGCAGGGGAAACAAACGAGTTAGCCTCAATACCATGCAAAACACATGATTAAGCTTAAAATCAATGCTGTGTGGCAAGTTTAGCTTCAAATACATGCGACACAAATGATTGAGCTTCAGATACTTGCGATATAGGCTATATAGCTTCAAATGCTTGCGAAACAGACCAGTTAACTTCAATTCCATACGTAACACATGATTTAGCTTAAAATTAAGGCGAAACACATCTATTAGCTTCAAATTCGTGCGAAACACATGATTTAGCTTCAAATCATTGCTATGTAGAAGGTTTTGCTACAAATCCACGCGAAACCAATGATTTAGCTTCAGATGCTTGCGATATAAGTGACATAGCTTCAAATGCAGACGAAACAAACGAGTTAGCTTCAAATCCATGCGAAAGACATGATTGAACTGCAAATCAATGCGATGTAGAAGGTTTAGCTTCATATCCATGCGAAAAAAATGATTTTTCTTCAAATACTTGCGATACAAGTGATATAGCTTCAAATGCAGGCGAACCAAGTAACCTTCAAATCCATGCGACACAAATGATTTTGCATCAGATACATGCGATACAAGTGATATAGCTTCAAATGCAGGCGAAACAAGTAACCTTCAAATCCATGCGACACAAATGATTTTGCATCAGATACATGCGATATATGTGATATAGCTTCAACTGCATGCGAAACAAACGAGTTAGCTTCAAATCCGTGCAAAACACATGATTTAGCAGCAAATGAATGCGATGTAGAATGCTTAGCTTCAAACCCACGCGAAACAAATGATTTAGGATCAGATACATTCGATTCGTGATATAGCATCAAATGCAGGAGAAACAAACGAGTTAGCTCCAAATCCATGCGAAACAAACGATTTAGCTTCAAATCAATGCGAAGTAGAAGGCTTAGCATCTACTCCATGCGGAACAAATGATTTAGCTTCAAATACTTGCGATATAAGTGATATAGATTCAACTGCAGGCGAAACAAACGAGTTAGCTTCATATCCAAGCGAACACATGATTTATCGTCAAATCAATGCGATGTAGAAGGTTTAGCTTCAAATCCATGCGAAACCAATGATTTAGCTTCAGATACTTGCGATATAAGTGATATAGCTTCAAATGCAGACGAAACAAACGAGTTAGCTTCAAATCCATGCTAAACGCATGATTTAGCAGCAAATAAATGCGATCTAGAATGCTTAGCTTCAAACCCACGCGAAACAAATGATTTAGGATCAGATACATTCGATTCGTGATATAGCTTCAAATGCAGGAGAAACAAAGGAGTTAGCTCCAAATCCATGCGAAACAAACGATTTAGCTTCAAATCAATGCGAAGTAGAAAGTTTTGCTTCAAATCCATGCGAAACAAATGATTTAGCTTCAGATACTTGCGATATAAGTGATATAGCTTCAAATGCAGACGAAACAAACGAGTTACCTTCATATCCAAGCGAAACACATGATTTATCGTCAAATCAATGCGATGTAGAAGGTTTAGCTTCAAATCCATGCGACACAAATGATTTAGCTTCAAACACTTGGGATATAAGTGATACACCTTCAAATGCAGACGAATCAAACGAGTTAGCTTCAAATCCTTGCGAAACACATGATTTAACAGCAAATCAATGCGATGTAGAATGTTCAGCTTCAAATCCATTCGAAACCAATGATTTAGCTTCAGCTACTTGCGATATATGTGATATAGCTTCAACTGCATGCGAAACAAACGAGTTAGCTTCAAATCCATGCGATAGACATGATTGAACTGCAAATCAATGCGATGTAGAAGGTTTAGCTTCATATCCATGCGAAAAAAATGATTTTTCTTCAAATACTTGCGATACAAGTGATATAGCTTCAAATGCAGGCGAAACAAGTAACCTTCAAATCCATGCGACACAAATGATTTTGCATCAGATACATGCGATATAAGTGATACAGCTTCAAATACAGGGGAAACAAACGAGATAGCAGCAAATCCATGCAAAACACATGATTGAGCTTCAAATCATTGCTATGTAGAAGGTTCAGCTTCAAATCCACACGAAACCAATGATTTAGCTTCAGATACTTGCGATATAAGTGATATAGCTTCAAATACAGACGAAACAAACGAGTTAGCTTCAAATCCATGCGAAACGCATGATTTAGCAGCAAATCAATGCGATCTAGAATGCTTAGCTGCAAACCCACGCGAAACAAATGATTTAGGATCAGATACATTCGATTCGTGATATAGCTTCAAATGCAGGAGAAACAAACGAGTTAGCTCCAAATCCATGCGAAACAAACGATTTAGCTTCAAATCAATGCGAAGTAGAAGGCTTAGCTTCTACTCCATGCGGAACAAATGATTTAGCTTCAAATACTTGCGATATAAGTGATATAGATTCAACTGCAGGCGAAACAAACGAGTTAGCTTCATATCCAAGCGAACACATGATTTATCGTCAAATCAATGCGATGTAGAAGGTTTAGCTTCAAATCCATGCGAAACCAATGATTTAGCTTCAGATACTTGCGATATAAGTGATATAGCTTCAAATGCAAGGGAAACAAACGAGTTAGCTTCAAATACAAGCGAAACACATGACTTTGCTGCAAATCAATGCGATGTAGAAGGTATAGCGTCAAATCCATGCGAAACAAATGATTTAGCTGCAAATCAATGCGATGTAGAAGGTTTAGCTTCAAATCCATGCGAAACAAATGATTGAGCTTCAAACAGTTTTGATATAGGCTATATAGCTTCAAATGCAGGCGAAACAAACCAGTTAGCTTCAATTCCATACGTAACACATGATTTAGCTTAAAATTAATGCGAAACACATCTATTAGCATCAAATTCGTGCGAAACACATGATTTAGCTGCAAATCAATGCGATGTAGAAGGTTTTGCTTCAAATGGATTCGAAACTAATGATTTAGCTTCAGATACTTGCGATATAAGTGATATAGCTTCAAATGCAGACGAAACAAACGAGATAGCTCAAAATCAATGCGACACAAATGATTTAGCTTCAGATACTTGCGATATAAGTGATATAGCTTCAAATGCAGACGAAACAAACGAGTTAGCTTCATATCCAAGCGAAACACATGATTTATCGTCAAATCAATGCGATGTAGAAGGTTTAGCTTCAAATCCATGCGAAACAAATGATTTAGCTTCAAACACTTGGGATATAAGTGATATACCTTCAAATGCAGACGAATCAAACGAGTTAGCTTCAAATACATGCGGAACACATGATTTAGCTTAAAACTCATGCGATACACGTGGATTAGATTCAAATCCATGCCAAACAAATACTTTAGATTCAGATACTTGTGATATACGTTATTTATATTCAACTGCATGCGCAACAAACGAGTTAGCTTCAAATCCATGCGAAACAAACGATTTAGCTTCAAATCAATGCGAAGTAGAAGGCTTAGCTTCTACTCCATGCGGAACAAATGATTTAGCTTCAAATACTTGCGATATAAGTGATATAGATTCAACTGCAGGCGAAACAAACGAGTTAGCTTCATATCCAAGCGAACACATGATTTATCGTCAAATCAATGCGATGTAGAACGTTTAGCTTCAAATCCATGCGAAACTAATGATTTAGCATCAGATAATTGCGATATACGTGATATAGCTTCAAATGCAAGGGAAACAAACGAGTAAGCTTCAAATCCATGCGAAGCACATGATTTAGCTGCAAATCAATGCGATGTAGAAGGTTTAGCTTCGAATCCATGCGAAACAAATGATTTAGATTCAAACACACGGGATATAAGTGATATAGCTTCAAATGCAGACGAAACAGACGAGTTAGCTTCAAATCCATGCAAAACACATGATTTAACAGCAAATCAATGCGATGTAGAATGTTCAGCTTCAAATCCATTCGAAACCAATGATTTAGCTTCAGCTACTTGCGATATATGTGATATAGCTTCAACTGCATGCGAAACAAACGAGTTAGCTTCAAATCCAAGCGAAACACATGATTTTGCTGCAAATCAATGCAATGTAGAAGGTTTAGCTTCAAATCCATGCGACACAAATGATTTAGAAGCAAATCAATGCGATGTAGAAGGTTTAGTTTCAAATCCATGCGAAACAAATGATTTAGCTTCAAACACTTGGGATATAAGTGATATAGCTTCAAATGCAGACTAAACAAACGAGTTAGCTTCAAATCCATGCGAAACCAATGATTTAGCTTCAGATACTTGCGATATATGTGATATAGCTTCAAATCCATGCGAAACCAATGATTTAGCTTCAGATACTTGCGATATATGTGATATAGCTTCAACTGTATGCGAAACAAACGAGTTAGCTTCAAATCCAAGCGAAACACATGATTTAGCTTCAAATCAATGCGAAGCAGAAGGCTTAGCTTCAAATCCATGCCAATCAAGCGGTTTTGCTTCAACTGTTTGTGATATACACGATTTAGCTTCAAATGCAGGCGAAACAAACGAGTTAGCTTCAAATCCATTCGAACCACATGATTTAGCTTCAAATTCATTCGAAACACATGGTTAATGAATAGTTTAGATTCAAATGCTTGTTTTATACATGACTTAGCTTCCACTGCATGCGAAACGAACGAGTTAGATTTAAATCCATGCGAATCTAATGATTTATCTTCAGATGAATGCGAAGTAGAATGCTTATCTTCGAAACCATGCGAAATAAATGGTTTAGCTTCAAATACTTGCGATATACATGATTTAGCTTCAACTGTATGCGAAGGAAACGAGTTTGCATCAAATCCAAGCGAAACACATGATTTAACTTCAAATCAATGCGAAGTAGAAGGCATAGTTTCCAATCCAAGCGAAAGAAATGGGTTAGCTTGAAATACTTGTGATACACATGATTTACCTTCAACTGCTTGCGAATCAAACGAGTTAGCTTCAAGTAGAAGCGAAACGCACGATTTATCTTCAAATCAATACGAAGTGGAAGGTTTAGCTTCAAATACATATGTAACAAATGGTTTAGCTTCAAATACTTGTGATATACATGATATAGCTTCAAATGCAGGCGAAACAAACGAATTAGCTTCAAATCCAAGCGAAAAACGTGATTTAGATTCAAATCAATGCGAAGTTGGAGGCATAGCTTCAAATCCATGCGAAACGAATGATTTAGTTTCAAATACTTGCGAATATAAGTGATATAGCTTTAAATGCAGGCGAAACAAAGGAGTTAGCTTCAAATCCAAGCGAAACACATGATTCAGCTTCAAATTAAAACGAAAGACATCGTATAGGTTAATATTCATGCGAAAGAAATGGTCCAGATTCAAATACTTGTGATAGACATGATTTAGCTTCAACTGCATGCGTACAAACGACTTAGCTTCAAATCAATACGAAGTGGAAGGTTTAGCTTCAAATACATGAGAAACAAATGGTTTAGCTTCAAATACTTGTAATATACATGATATAGCTTCAAATGCAGGCGAAACAAACGAGTTAGCTTCAAATCCAAGCGAAAAACGTGATTTAGATTCAAATCAATGCGAAGTTGGAGGCATAGATTCAAATCCATGCGAAACGAATGATTTAGTTTCAAATACTTGCGAATATAAGTGATATAGCTTTAAATGCAGGCGAAACAAAGGAGTTAGCTTCAAATCCATGCAAAACACACGATTTAACAGCAAATCAAGGCGATGTCGATGGTTTAGCTTCAAATCCATGCGAAACCAATGATTTAGCTTCAGATACTTGCGATATAAGTGACATAGCTTCAAATGCAGTGGAAACAAGCGAGTTAGCTTCAAATCCATGCAAAACACATGATTGAGCATCAAATCAATGCGATGTAGAAGGTTTAGCGTCAAATCCATGCGAAACAAATGATTTAGCATCGGATACTTGCGATATAAGTGATATAGCTTCAAATGCAGGGGAAACAAACGAGTTAGCTTCAAACCCATGCAAAACACATGATTTAGCTGCAAATGAATGCGATGTAGACGGTATAGCTTCAAGTCAAAGCGAAACACATGATTTAGCACATGAACCTGCGATATAAGTGATATAGCTTCAAATGCAGGGGAAACAAACGAGTTAGCTTCAAATCCATGCGAAACAAATGATTTAGAAGCAAATCAATGCGATGTAGAAGGTTTAGCTACAACTCCATGCGAAACACATGATTTAGCTTCAAATCAATGCGATGTAGAAGGTTTAGCAACAAATCCATGCGAAACAAATGATTTAGCATTAGATACTTGCGATATAAGTGATATAGCTTCAAATGCAGGGGAAAGAAACGAGTTAGCTTCAAACCCATGCGAAACACATGATTTAGATGCAAAACAATGCGATGTAGAAGGTTTAGCTTCAAATCCATGCGAATCAAGTGATTTAGCATCAGTTACTCGCGATATAAGTGACATAGCTTCAAATGCAGGGGAAACAAGCGAGTTAGCTTCAAATCCATGCAAAACACATGATTGAGCTTCAAATCAATGCTATGTAGTAGGTTTAGCTTCAAATCCATGCGACACAAATGATTTAGCTTCGGATACTTGCTATATAAGTGATATTGCTTCAACTGCATGCGAAACAAACGAGTTAGCTTCAAATCCAAGCGAAACACATGATTTTGCTGAATATCAATGCGATGTAGAAGGTTTAACGTCAAATCCATGCGAAACAAATGATTTAGCATCAGATACTTGCGATATAAGTGATATAGCTTCAAATGCAGGGGAAAGAAACGAGTTAGCTTCAAACCCATGCGAAACACATGATTTAGTTGCAAATCAATGCGATGTGGAAGGTATAGCTTCAAGTCAAAGCGAAACACATGATTTAGCACATGAACCTGCGATATAAGTGATATAGCTTCAAATGCAGGGGAAACAAACGAGTTAGTTTCAAATCCATGCAAAACACATGACTTAGATTCAAATCAATGCGATGTAGAAGGTTTAGCTACAACTCCATGCGAAACCAATGATTTAGCTTCAGATACTTGCGATATAAGTGATATAGCTTCGAATGCAGACGGAACAAACGAGCAAGCTTCAAATCTATGCGATGTAGAATGTTTAGCTTCAAATCCATGCGAAATACATGATTTAGATGCAAATCAATGCGACGTAGAAGGTTTAGCTTCAAATCCATGCGAATCAAGTGATTTAGCATCAGTTACTCGCGATATAAGTGACATAGCTTCAAATGCAGGGGAAACAAGCGAGTTAGCTTCAAATCCATGCAAAACACATGATTGAGCTTCAAATCAATGCTCTGTAGTAGGTTTAGCTTCAAATCCATGCGACACAAATGATTTAGCTTCGGATACTTGCGATATAAGTGATATTGCTTCGAATGCAGACGAATCAAACGAGTTAGCTTCAAAATCCATGCGATACACATGATTTAGCACATGAACCTACGATATAAGTGATATAGCTTCAAATGCAGGGGAAACAAACGAATTAGCTTCGAATCCATTCGAAACAAATGATTTAGAAGCAAATCAATGCGTTGTAGAAGGTTTAGATACAACTCCATGCGAAACACATGATTTAGCTTCAAATCAATGCGATGTAGAAGGTTTAGCAACAAATCCATGCGAAACCAATGATTTAGCTTCAGATACTTGCGATATAAGTGATATAGTTTCAAATGCAGGGGAAACAAGCGAGTTAGCTTCAAATCCATGCAAAACACATGATTGAGCTTCAAATCAATGCTATGTAGTAGGTTTAGCTTCAAATCCATGCGACACAAATGATTTAGCTTCGGATACTTGCTATATAAGTGATATAGCTTCAACTGCATGCGAAACAAACGAGTTAGCTTCAAATCCAAGCGAAACACATGATTTTGCTGCAAATCAATGCGATGTAGAAGGTTTAACGTCAAATCCATGCGAAACAAATGATTTAGCTTCAGATACTTGCGATATAAGTGATATAGTTTCGAATGGAGACGGAACAAACGAGCAAGCTTCAAATCTATGCGATGTAGAATGTTTAGCTTCAAATCCATGCGAAACACATGATTTAGATGCAAATCACTGCGATGTAGAAGGTTTAGCTTCAAATCCATGCGAATCAAGTTATTTAGCATCAGTTACTCGCGATATAAGTGACATAGCTTCAAATGCAGGCGAAACAAGCGAGTTAGCTTCAAATCCATGCGAAACACAACATATAGCTGCAAATCAATGCGATGTAGAAGGTTTAGCGTCAAATCCATGCGAAACAAATGATTTAGCATCAGATACTTGCGATATAAGTGATATAGCTTCAAATGCGGGGGAAACAAACGAGTTAGCTTCAAACCCATAGAAAACACATAATTTAGCTGCAAATGAATGCGATGTAGAAGGTATAGCTTCAAGTCAAAGCGAAACACATGATTTAGCACATGAACCTGCGATATAAGTGATATAGCTTCAAATGCAGGGGAAACAAGCGAGTTAGCTTCAAATCCATGCAAAACACATGATTGAGCTTCAAATCAATGCTATGTAATAGGTTTAGCTTCAAATCCATGCGACACAAATGATTTAGCTTCGGATACTTGCTATATAAGTGATATTGCTTCAACTGCATGCGAAACAAACGAGTTAGCTTCAAATCCAAGCGAAAGACATGATTTTGCTGAATATCAATGCGATGTAGAAGGTTTAACGTCAAATCCATGCGAAACAAATGATTTAGCATCAGATACTTGCGATATAAGTGATATAGCTTCAAATGCAGGGGAAAGAAACGAGTTAGCTTCAAACCCATGCGAAACACATGATTTAGTTGCAAATCACTGCGATGTAGAAGGTTTAGCTTCAAATTCATGCGAATCAAGTGATTTAGCATCAGTTACTCGCGATATAAGTGACATAGCTTCAAATGCAGGGGAAACAAGCGAGTTAGCTTCAAATCCATGCGAAACACAACATATAGCTGCAAATCAATGCGATGTAGAAGGTTTAGCGTCAAATCCATGCGAAACAAATGATTTAGCATCAGATACTTGCGATATAAGTGATATAGCCTCAAATGCGGGGGAAACAAACGAGTTAGCTTCAAACCCATAGAAAACACATGATTTAGCTGCAAATGAATGCGATGTAGAAGGTATAGCTTCAAGTCAAAGCGAAACACATGATTTAGCACATGAACCTGCGATATAAGTGATATAGCTTCAAATGCAGGGGAAACAAACGAGTTAGCTACAAATCCATGCGAAACAAATGATTTAGAAACAAATCAATGCGATGTAGAAGGTTTAGCTACAACTCCATGCGAAACACATGATTTAGCTTCAAATCAATGCGATGTAGATGGTTTAGCAATAAATCCATGCGAAACCAATGATTTAGTTTCAGATACTTGCGATATTAGTGATATAGTTTCAAATGCAGACGGAACAAACGAGCAAGCTTCAAATCTATGCGATGTAGAATGTTTAGCTTCAAATCCATGCGAAAAACATGATTTAGATGCAAATCAATGCGATGTAGAAGGTTTAGCTTCAAATCCATGCGAATCAAGTGATTTAGCATCAGTTATTCGCGATATAAGTGGCATAGCTTCAAATGCAGGGGAAACAAACGAGTTAGCTTCAAACCCATGCAAAACACATGATTTAGCTGCAAATGAATGTGATGTAGGCGGTATAGCTTCAAGTCAAAGCGAAACACATGATTTAGCACATGAACCTGCGATATAAGTGATATAGCTTCAAATGCAGGGGAAACAAGCGAGTTAGCTTCAAATCCATGCGAAACACAACATATAGCTGCAAATCAATGCGATGTAGAAGGTTTAGCGTCAAATCCATGCGAAACAAATGATTTAGCATCAGATACTTGCGATATAAGTGATATAGCCTCAAATGCGGGGGAAACAAACGAGTTAGCTTCAAACCCATAGAAAACACATGATTTAGCTGCAAATGAATGCGATGTAGAAGGTATAGCTTCAAGTCAAAGCGAAACACATGATTTAGCACATGAACCTGCGATATAAGTGATATAGCTTCAAATGCAGGGGAAACAAACGAGTTAGCTTCAAATCCATGCGAAACAAATGATTTAGAAGCAAATCAATGCGATGTAGAAGGTTTAGCTACAACTCCATGCGAAACACATGATTTAGCTTCAAATCAATGCGATGTAGATGGTTTAGCAATAAATCCATGCGAAACCAATGATTTAGTTTCAGATACTTGCGATATAAGTGATATAGTTTCAAATGCAGACGGAACAAACGAGCAAGCTTCAAATCTATGCGATGTAGAATGTTTAGCTTCAAATCCATGCGAAAAACATGATATAGATGCAAATCAATGCGATGTAGAAGGTTTAGCTTCAAATCCATGCGAATCAAGTGATTTAGCATCAGTTATTCGCGATATAAGTGGCATAGCTTCAAATGCAGGGAAAACAAGCGAGTTAGCTTCAAATCCATGCAAAATACATGATTGAGCTTCAAATCAATGCTATGTAGTAGGTTTAGCTTCAAATCCATGCGACACAAATGATTTAGCTTCGGATACTTGCTATATAAGTGATATAGCTTCAAGTGCATGCGAAACAAACGAGTTAGCTTCAAATCCAAGCGAAACACATGATTTTGCTGCAAATCAATGCGATGTAGATGGTTTAACGTCAAATCCATTCGAAACAAATGATTTAGCATCAGATACTTGCGATATAAGTGATATAGCTTCAAATGCAGGGGAAACAAACGAGTTAGCTTCAAACCCATGCGAAACACATGATTTAGCTGCAAATGAATGCGATGTAGACGGTATAGCTTCAAGTCAAAGCGAAACACATGATTTAGCACATGAACCTGCGATATAAGTGATATAGCTTCAAATGCAGGGGAAACAAACGAGTTAGCTTCAAATCCATGCGAAACAAATGATTTAGAAGCAAATCAATGCGATGTAGAAGGTTTAGCTACAACTCCATGCGAAACACATGATTTAGCTTCAAATCAATGCGATGTAGAAGGTTTAGCAACAAATCCATGCGAAACCAATGATTTAGTTTCAGATACTTGCGATATAAGTGATACAGTTTCAAATGCAGACGGAACAAACGAGCAAGCTTCAAATCTATGCGATGTAGAATGTTTAGCTTCAAATCCATGCGAAACACATGATTTAGTTGCAAAACAATGCGATGTAGAAGGTTTAGCTTCAAATCCATGCGAATCAAGTGATTTAGCATCAGTTACTCGCGATATAAGTGACATAGCTTCAAATGCAGGGGAAACAAGCGAGTTAGCTTCAAATCCATGCAAAACACATGATTGAGCTTCAAATCAATGCTATGTAGTAGGTTTAGCTTCAAATCCATGCGACACAAATGATTTAGCTTCGGATACTTGCTATATAAGTGATATTGCTTCAACTGCATGCGAAACAAACGAGTTAGCTTCAAATCCAAGCGAAACACATGATTTTGCTGAATATCAATGCGATGTAGAAGGTTTAACGTCAAATCCATGCGAAACAAATGATTTAGCATCAGATACTTGCGATATAAGTGATATAGCTTCAAATGCAGGGGAAAGAAACGAGTTAGCTTCAAACCCATGCGAAACACATGATTTAGTTGCAAATCACTGCGATGTAGAAGGTTTAGCTTCAAATCCATGCGAATCAAGTGATTTAGCATCAGTTACTCGCGATATAAGTGACATAGCTTCAAATGCAGGGGAAACAAGCGAGTTAGCTTCAAATCCATGCGAAACACAACACATAGCTGCAAATCAATGCGATGTAGAAGGTTTAGCGTCAAATCCATGCGAAACAAATGATTTAGCATCAGATACTTGCGATATAAGTGATATAGCTTCAAATGCGGGGGAAACAAACGAGTTAGCTTCAAACCCATAGAAAACACATGATTTAGCTGCAAATGAATGCGATGTAGAAGGTATAGCTTCAAGTCAAAGCGAAACACATGATTCAGCACATGAACCTGCGATATAAGTGATATAGCTTCAAATGCAGGGGAAACAAGCGAGTTAGCTTCAAATCCATGCAAAACACATGATTGAGCTTCAAATCAATGCTATGTAGTAGGTTTAGCTTCAAATCCATGCGACACAAATGATTTAGCTTCGGATACTTGCTATATAAGTGATATTGCTTCAAGTGCATGCGAAACAAACGAGTTAGCTTCAAATCCAAGCGAAACACATGATTTTGCTGCAAATCAATGCGATGTAGATGGTTTAACGTCAAATCCATGCGAAACAAATGATTTAGCATCAGATACTTGCGATATAAGTGATATAGCTTCAAATGCAGGGGAAACAAACGAGTTAGCTTCAAACCCATGCGAAACACATGATTTAGCTGCAAATCAATTCGATGTAGAAGGTATAGCTTCAAGTCAAAGCGAAACACATGATTTAGCACATGAACCTGCGATATAAGTGATATAGCTTCAAATGCAGGGGAAACAAACGAGTTAGCTTCAAATCCATGCGAAACAAATGATTTAGAAGCAAATCAATGCGATGTAGAAGGTTTAGCTACAACTCCATGCGAAACACATGATTTAGCTTCAAATCAATGCGATGTAGATGGTTTAGCAATAAATCCATGCGAAACCAATGATTTAGTTTCAGATACTTGCGATATAAGTGATATAGTTTCAAATGCAGACGGAACAAACGAGCAAGCTTCAAATCTATGCGATGTAGAATGTTTAGCTTCAAATCCATGCGAAAAACATGATTTAGATGCAAATCAATGCGATGTAGAAGGTTTAGCTTCAAATCCATGCGAATCAAGTGATTTAGCATCAGTTATTCGCGATATAAGTGACATAGCTTCAAATGCAGGGGAAACAAGCGAGTTAGCTTCAAATCCATGCAAAACACATGATTGAGCTTCAAATCAATGCTCTGTAGTAGGTTTAGCTTCAAATCCATGCGACACAAATGATTTAGCTTCGGATACTTGCTATTAGTGATATAGCTTCAAGTGCATGCGAAACAAACGAGTTAGCTTCAAATCCAAGCGAAACACATGATTTTGCTGCAAATCAATGCGATGTAGATGGTTTAACGTCAAATCCATGCGAAACAAATGATTTAGCATCAGATACTTGCGAAATAAGTGATATAGCTTCAAATGCAGGGGAAACAAACGAGTTAGCTTCAAACCCATGCGAAACACATGATTTAGCTGCAAATCAATTCGATGTAGAAGGTATAGCTTCAAGTCAAAGCGAAACACATGATTTAGCACATGAACCTGCGATATAAGTGATATAGCTTCAAATGCAGGGGAAACAAACGAGTGAGCTTCAAATCCATGCGAAACAAATGATTTAGAAGCAAATCAATGCGATGTAGAAGGTTTTGCTACAACTCCATGCGAAACCAATGATTTAGCTTCAGATACTTGCGATATAAGTGATATAGTTTCGAATGCAGACGGAACAAACGAGCAAGCTTCAAATCTATGCGATGTAGAATGTTTAGCTTCAAATCCATGCGAAACACATGATTTAGATGCAAACCATTGCGATGTAGAAGGTTTAGCTTCAAATCCATGCGAATCAAGTGATTTAGCATCAGTTACTGGCGATATAAGTGACATAGCTTCAAATGCAGGGGAAACAAGCGAGTTAGCTTCAATTCCATGCAAAACACATGACTGAGCTTCAAATCAATGCTATGTAGTAGGTTTAGCTTCAAATCCATGCGACACAAATGATTTAGCTTCGGATACTTGCGATATAAGTGATATTGCTTCGAATGCAGACGAATCAAACGAGTTAACTTCAAAATCCATGCGATACACATGATTTAGCTTCAAATCAATGCGAAGTAGAAGGCTTAGCTTCAAATCCATGCGAAACAAATGATTTAGGTTCAGATACTTGCGATATAAGTGATATAGCTTCAAATGCAGGAGAATCAAACGAGTTAGCTCGAAATCCAAGCGAAACACATGATTTTGATTAAAATCAATGCGAGGTAGAAGGCTTAGATTCAAATCCATGCAAAACACACGATTTAACAGCAAATCAATGCGATGTCGATGGTTTAGCTTCAAATCCATGCGAAACCAATGATTTAGCTTCAGACACTTGCGATATATGTGATATAGCTTCAACTGCATGCGAAGCAAACGAGTTAGCTTCAAATCCAAGCGAAACACATGATTTTGCTGCAAATCAATGCGATGTAGATGGTTTAACGTCAAATCCATGCGAAACAAATGATTTAGCATCAGATACTTGCGATATAAGTGATATAGCTTCAAATGCAGGGGAAACAAACGAGTTAGCTTCAAATCCATGCGAAACACATGATTTAGCTGCAAATCAATTCGATGTAGAAGGTATAGCTTCAAGTCAAAGCGAAACACACGATTTAGCACATGAACCTGCGATATAAGTGATATAGCTTCAAATGCAGGGGAAACAAACGAGTGAGCTTCAAATCCATGCGAAACAAATGATTTAGAAGCAAATCAATGCGATGTAGAAGGTTTTGCTACAACTCCATGCGAAACCAATGATTTAGCTTCAGATACTTGCGATATAAGTGATATAGTTTCGAATGCAGACGGAACAAACGAGCAAGCTTCAAATCTATGCGATGTAGAATGTTTAGCTTCAAATCCATGCGAAACACATGATTTAGATGCAAACCATTGCGATGTAGAAGGTTTAGCTTCAAATCCATGCGAATCAAGTGATTTAGCATCAGTTACTGGCGATATAAGTGACATAGCTTCAAATGCAGGGGAAACAAGCGAGTTAGCTTCAATTCCATGCAAAACACATGACTGAGCTTCAAATCAATGCTATGTAGTAGGTTTAGCTTCAAATCCATGCGACACAAATGATTTAGCTTCGGATACTTGCGATATAAGTGATATTGCTTCGAATGCAGACGAATCAAACGAGTTAACTTCAAAATCCATGCGATACACATGATTTAGCTTCAAATCAATGCGAAGTAGAAGGCTTAGCTTCAAATCCATGCGAAACAAATGATTTAGGTTCAGATACTTGCGATATAAGTGATATAGCTTCAAATGCAGGAGAATCAAACGAGTTAGCTCGAAATCCAAGCGAAACACATGATTTTGATTAAAATCAATGCGAGGTAGAAGGCTTAGATTCAAATCCATGCAAAACACACGATTTAACAGCAAATCAATGCGATGTCGATGGTTTAGCTTCAAATCCATGCGAAACCAATGATTTAGCTTCAGACACTTGCGATATATGTGATATAGCTTCAACTGCATGCGAAGCAAACGAGTTAGCTTCAAATCCAAGCGAAACACATGATTTTGCTGCAAATCAATGCGATGTAGATGGTTTAACGTCAAATCCATGCGAAACAAATGATTTAGCATCAGATACTTGCGATATAAGTGATATTGCTTCAAATGCAGGGGAAACAAACGAGTTAGCTTCAAACCCATGAGAAACACATGATTTAGCTGCAAATCAATGCGATGTAGAAGGTTTAGCTTCAAGTCAAAGCGAAACACATGATTTAGCACTTGAACCTGCGATATAAGTGATATAGCTTCAAATGCAGGGGAAACAAACGAGTTAGCTTCAAATCCATGCGAAACAAATGATTTAGTAGCAAATCAATGCGATGTAGAAGGTTTTGCTACAACTCCATGCGAAACCAATGATTTAGCTTCAGATACTTGCGATATAAGTGATATAGTTTCGAATGCAGACGGAGCAAACGAGCAAGCTTCAAATCTATGCGATGTAGAATGTTTAGCTTCAAATCCATGCGAAACACATGATTTAGATGCAAACCATTGCGATGTAGAAAGTTTAACTTCAAATCCATGCGAATCAAGTGATTTAGCATCAGTTACTGGCGATATAAGTGACATAGCTTCAAATGCAGGGGAAACAAGCGAGTTAGCTTCAATTCCATGCAAAACACATGATTGAGCTTCAAATCAATGCTATGTAGTAGGTTTAGCTTCAAATCCATGCGACGCAAATGATTTAGCTTCGGATACTTGCTATATAAGTGATATTGCTTCAACTGCATGCGAAACAAACGAGTTAGCTTCAAATCCAAGCGTAACACATGATTTTGCTGCAAAACAATGCGATGTAGAAAGTTTAGCGTCAAATCCATGCGAAACAAATGATTTAGCATTAGATACTTGCGATATAAGTGATATAGCTTCAAATGCAGGGGAAACAAACGAGTTAGCTTCAAATCCATGCGAAACACATGATATAGCTGCAAATCAATGCGATGTAGAAGGTTTAGCGTCAAATCCATGCGAAACAAATGATTTAGCATCAGATACTTGCGATATAAGTGATATATCTTCAAATGCAGGGGAAACAAACGAGTTAGATTCAAACCCATGCAAAACACATGATTTAGCTGCAAATGAATGCGATGTAGACGGTATAGCTTCAAGTCAAAGCGAAACACATGATTTAGCACATGAACCTGCGATATAAGTGATATAGCTTCAAATGCAGGGGAAACAAACGAGTTAGCTTCAAATCCATGCGAAACAAATGATTTAGAAGCAAATCAATGCGATGTAGAAGGTTTAGCTACAACTCCATGCGAAACACATGATTTAGCTTCAAATCAATGCGATGTAGAAGGTTTAGCAACAAATCCATGCGAAACCAATGATTTAGTTTCAGATACTTGCGATATAAGTGATATAGTTCCAAATGCAGACGGAACAAACGAGCAAGCTTCAAATCTATGCGATGTAGAATGTTTAGCTTCAAATCCATGCGAAACACATGATTTAGATGCAAAACAATGCGATGTAGAAGGTTTAGCTTCAAATCCATGCGAATCAAGTGATTTAGCATCAGTTACTCGCGATATAAGTGACATAGCTTCAAATGCAGGGGAAACAAGCGAGTTAGCTTCAAATCCATGCAAAACAAATGATTGAGCTTCAAATCAATGCTATGTAGTAGGTTTAGCTTCAAATCCATGCGACACAAATGATTTAGCTTCGGATACTTGCTATATAAGTGATATAGTTTCGAATGCAGACGGAACAAACGAGCAAGCTTCAAATCTATGCGATGTAGAATGTTTAGCTTCAAATCCATGCGAAATACATGATTTAGATGCAAATCAATGCGATGTAGAAGGTTTAGCTTCAAATCCATGCGAATCAAGTGATTTAGCATTAGTTACTCGCGATATAAGTGACATAGCTTCAAATGCAGGGGAAACAAGCGAGTTAGCTTCAAATCCATGCAAAACACATGACTGAGCTTCAAATCAATGCTCTGTAGTAGGTTTAGCTTCAAATCCAAGCGACACAAATGATTTAGCTTCGGATACTTGCGATATAAGTGATATTGCTTCGAATGCAGACGAATCAAACGAGCAAGCTTCAAATCTATGCGATGTAGAATGTTTAGCTTCAAATCCATGCGAAACACATGATTTAGATGCAAACCATTGCGATGTAGAAGGTTTAGCTTCAAATCCATGCGAATCAAGTGATTTAGCATCAGTTACTGGCGATATAAGTGACATAGCTTCAAATGCAGGGGAAACAAGCGAGTTAGCTTCAATTCCATGCAAAACACATGACTGAGCTTCAAATCAATGCTATGTAGTAGGATTAGCTTCAAATCCATGCGACACAAATGATTTAGCTTCGGATACTTGCGATATAAGTGATATTGCTTCGAATGCAGACGAATCAAACGAGTTAACTTCAAAATCCATGCGATACACATGATTTAGCTTCAAATCAATGCGAAGTAGAAGGCTTAGCTTCAAATCCATGCGAAACAAATGATTTAGGTTCAGATACTTGCGATATAAGTGATATAGCTTCACTTGCAGACGGAACAAACGAGTTAGCTTCAAATCCTTGAAAAACAAAGGATTTAGGTTCAGATACTTGCGATATAAGTGATATAGCTTCAAATGCAGTTGAATCAAACGAGTTAGCTCGAAATCCAAGCGAAACACATGATTTTGATTAAAATCAATGCGAGGTAGAAGGCTTAGATTCAAATCCATGCAAAACACACGATTTAACAGCAAATCAATGCTATGTAGTAGGTTTAGCTTCAAATCCAAGCGACACAAATGATTTAGCTTCGGATACTTGCTATATAAGTGATATTGCTTCAACTGCATGCGAAACAAACGAGTTAGCTTCAAATCCAAGCGTAACACATGATTTTGCTGAATATCAATGCGATGTAGAAGGTTTAACGTCAAATCCATGCGAAACAAATGATTTAGCATCAGATACTTGCGATATAAGTGATATAGCTTCAAATGCAGGGGAAACAAACGAGTTAGCTTCAAATCCATGCGAAACAAATGATTTAGAAGCAAATCAATGCGATGTAGAAGGTTTTGCTACAACTCCATGCGAAACCAATGATTTAGCTTCAGATACTTGCGATATAAGTGATATAGTTTCGAATGCAGACGGAACAAACGAGCAAGCTTCAAATCTATGCGATGTAGAATGTTTAGCTTCAAATCCATGCGAAACACATGATTTAGATGCAAACCATTGCGATGTAGAAGGTTTAGCTTCAAATCCATGCGAATCAAGTGATTTAGCATCAGTTACTGGCGATATAAGTGACATAGCTTCAAATGCAGGGGAAACAAGCGAGTTAGCTTCAATTCCATGCAAAACACATGATTGAGCTTCAAATCAATGCTATGTAGTAGGTTTAGCTTCAAATCCATGCGACACAAATGATTTAGCTTCGGATACTTGCGATATAAGTGATATTGTTTCGAATGCAGACGAATCAAACGAGTTAGCTTCAAAATCCATGCGATACACATGATTTAGCTTCAAATCAATGCGAAGTAGAAGGCTTAGCTTCAAATCCATGCGAAACAAATGATTTAGGTTCAGATACTTGCGATATATGTGATATTGCTTCAAGTGCAGACGAAACAAACGAGTTAGCTTCAAATCCTTGTGAAACACATGTTTTAGATGCAAATCAATGCGATGTAGAAGGTTTAGCGTCAAGTCCATGCGAAACAAATGATTTAGCATCAGATACTTGCGATATAAGTGATATAGCTTCAAATGCTGGGGAAACAAACGAGTTAGCTTCAAATCCATGCGAAACACATGACTTAACAGCAAATCAATGCGATGTAGATGGTTTTGCTTCAAATCCATGGTAAACAAAGTATTTAGCTTCAGATACTTGCGATATAAGTGATATAGCATCAAATGCAGGCGAAACGAACGCGTTAGCTGCAAATCCATGCGAAACACATGATTTAGATGCAAATCAATACGATGCTGAACGTTTAGCTTCAAATCCATGCGAAACAAATGATTTAGCTTCAGATACTAGCGATATAAGTGATATTGCTTCAAGTGCAGTCGAAACAAACGAGTTAGCTTCAAATCCATGCGGAACACATGATTTAGCTTAAAACTCATGCGATACACGTGGATTAGATTCAAATCCATGCCAAACAAATACTTTAGATTCAGATACTTGTGATATACGTTATTTAGATTCAACTGCATGCGCAACAAACGAGTTAGCTTCAAATCCATGCGAAACAAATGATTGAGCTTCGAACAGTTGGGATATAGGCTATATAGCTTCAAATGCAGGTGTAACAAACCAGTTAGCTTCAATTCCATACGTAACAAATGATTTAGCTTAAAATTAATGCGAGACACATCTATTAGCTTCAAATTCGTGCGAAACACATGATTTAGCTACAAATCAATGCGACGTAGAAGGATTTGCTTCAAATCCATGCGAAACCAATGATTTAGCTGCAGATAATTGCGATATATGTGATATAGCCTCATCTGCATGCGAAACAAACGAGTTAGCTTCAAATCCATGCGAAACACATAATTTAGCTGCAAATCAATTCGATGTAGAAGGTTTAGCTTCAAATCCATGCGAAACCAATGATTTAGCTTCAGATAATTGCGATATATGTGATATAGCTTCATCTGCATGCGGAACAAACGAGTTAGCTTCAAATCCATGCGAAACACATGATTTAGCTGCAAATCAATGCGATGTAGAAGGTTTAGCTTCAAATCAATGCGATGTAGACGGTTTAGCTACAACTCCATGCGAAACACATGATTTAGCTTCAAATTAATGCGATGAAGAAGGTTTAACTTCAAATCAATGCGAAGTAGAAGGCTTAGCTTCAAATCCATGCGAAACAAATGATTGAGCTTCAAACAGTTGGGATATAGGCTATATAGCTTCAAATGCAGACGGAACAAACGAGTTAGCTTCAAATCCTTGCGAAACAAAGGATTTAGGTTCAGATACTTGCGATATAAGTGATATAGCATCAAATGCAGGCGAAACGAACGAGTTAGCTGCAAATCCATGCGAAACACATGATTTAGATGCAAATCAATGCGACGTTGAAGCTTTAGCTTCAAATCCATGCGAAACAAATGATTATAGCTTCACATACTAGCGATATAAGTGATATACCTTCAAATGCAGACGAAACAAACGAGTTAGCATCAAATCCTTGTGAAACACATGATTTAGATGCAAATCAATGCGATGTAGAAGGTTTAGCGTCAAGTCCATGCGAAACAAATGATTTAGCATCAGATACTTGCGATATAAGTGATATAGCTTCAAATGCTGGGGAAACAAACGAGTTAGCTTCAAATCCATGCGAAACACATGATTTAACAGCAAATCAATGCGATGTAGATGGTTTTGCTTCAAATCCATGGTAAACAAAGTATTTAGCTTCAGATACTTGCGATATAAGTGATATAGCATCAAATGCAGGCGAAACGAACGAGTTAGCTGCAAATCCATGCGAAACACATGATTTAGATGCAAATCAATACGATGCTGAACGTTTAGTTTCAAATCCATGCGAAACAAATGATTTAGCTTCAGATACTAGCGATATAAGTGATATTGCTTCAAGTGCAGTCGAAACAAACGAGTTAGCTTCAAATCCATGCGGAACACATGAATTAGCTTAAAACTCATGCGATACACGTGGATTAGATTCAAATCCATGCCAAACAAATACTTTAGATTCAGATACTTGTGATATACGTTATTTAGATTCAACTGCATGCGCAACAAACGAGTTAGCTTCAAATCCATGCGAAACAAATGATTGAGCTTCGAACAGTTGTGATATAGGCTATATAGCTTCAAATGCAGGTGGAACAAACCAGTTAGCTTCAATTCCATACGTAACAAATGATTTAGCTTAAAATTAATGCGAAACACATCTATTAGCTTCAAATTCGTGCGAAACACATGATTTAGCTGCAAATCAATGCGATGTAGAAGGTTTAGCTTCAAATCCATGCGAAACAAATGATTTAGCTTCAAACACTTGGGATATAAGTGATATAGCTTCAAATGCAGACGAAACAAACGAGTTAGCTTCAGATCCATGCGAAACAAATGATTACAGCTTCAGATACTAGCGATATAAGCGATATTGCTTCAAGTGCAGTCGAAACAAACGAGTTAGCTTCAAATCCATGCGGAACACATGATTTAGATTAAAACTCATGCGATACACGTGGATTAGATTCAAATCCATGCCAAAAAAATACAGATTCAGATACTTGTGATATACGTTATTTAGATTCAACTTCATGCGCAACAAAAGAGTTAGCTTCAAATCCATGCGAAACAAATGATTGAGCTTCAAACAGTTGGGATATAGGCTATATAGCTTCAAATGCAGGCGTAACAAACCAGTTAGCTTCAATTCCATACGTAACAAATGATTTAGCTTAAAATTAATGCGAGACACATCTATTAGCTTCAAATTCGTGCGAAACACATGATTTAGCTACAAAACAATGCGACGTAGAAGGATTTGCTTCAAATCCATGCGAAACCAATGATTTAGCTGCAGATAATTGCGATATATGTGATATAGCCTCATCTGCATGCGAAACAAACGAGTTAGCTTCAAATCCATGCGAAACACATAACTTAGCTGCAAATCAATTCGATGTAGAAGGTTTAGCTTCAAATCCATGCGAAACCAATGATTTAGCTTCAGATAATTGCGATATATGTGATATAGCTTCATCTGCATGCGGAACAAACGAGTTAGCTTCAAATCCATGCGAAACACATGATTTAGCTGCAAATCAATGCGATGTAGAAGGTTTAGCTTCAAATCAATGCGATGTAGACGGTTTAGCTACAACTCCATGCGAAACACATGATTTAGCTTCAAATTAATGCGATGAAGAAGGTTTAACTTCAAATCAATGCGAAGTAGAAGGCTTAGCTTCAAATCCATGCGAAACAAATGATTGAGCTTCAAACAGTTGGGATATAGGCTATATAGCTTCAAATGCAGACGGAACAAACGAGTTAGCTTCAAATCCTTGCGAAACAAAGGATTTAGGTTCAGATACTTGCGATATAAGTGATATAGCATCAAATGCAGGCGAAACGAACGAGTTAGCTGCAAATCCATGCGAAACACATGATTTAGATGCAAATCAATGCGACGTTGAAGCTTTAGCTTCAAATCCATGCGAAACAAATGATTATAGCTTCACATACTAGCGATATAAGTGATATACCTTCAAATGCAGACGAAACAAACGAGTTAGCATCAAATCCTTGTGAAACACATGATTTAGATGCAAAACAATGCGATGTAGAAGGTTTAGCGTCAAGTCCATGCGAAACAAATGATTTAGCATCAGATACTTGCGATATAAGTGATATAGCTTCAAATGCTGGGGAAACAAACGAGTTAGCTTCAAATCCATGCGAAACACATGATTTAACAGCAAATCAATGCGATGTAGATGGTTTTGCTTCAAATCCATGGTAAACAAAGTATTTAGCTTCAGATACTTGCGATATAAGTGATATAGCATCAAATGCAGGCGAAACGAACGAGTTAGCTGCAAATCCATGCGAAACACATGATTTAGATGCAAATCAATACGATGCTGAACGTTTAGTTTCAAATCCATGCGAAACAAATGATTTAGCTTCAGATACTAGCGATATAAGTGATATTGCTTCAAGTGCAGTCGAAACAAACGAGTTAGCTTCAAATCCATGCGGAACACATGATTTAGCTTAAAACTCATGCGATACACGTGGATTAGATTCAAATCCATGCCAAACAAATACTTTAGATTCAGATACTTGTGATATACGTTATTTAGATTCAACTGCATGCGCAACAAACGAGTTAGCTTCAAATCCATGCGAAACAAATGATTGAGCTTCGAACAGTTGGGATATAGGCTATATAGCTTCAAATGCAGGTGTAACAAACCAGTTAGCTTCAATTCCATACGTAACAAATGATTTAGCTTAAAATTAATGCGAAACACATCTATTAGCTTCAACTTCGTGCGAAACACATGACTTAGCTGCAAATCAATGCGATGTAGAAGGTTTTACTTCAAATCCATGCGAAACCAATGATTTAGCTGCAGATAATTGCGATATATGTGATATAGTTTCATCTGCATGCGAAACAAACGAGTTAGCTACAAATCCATGCGAAACACATGATCTAGCTCCAAATCACTTCGATGTACATGGTTTAGCTTCAAATCCATGCGAAACCAATGATTTAGCTTCAGATAATTGCGATATATGTGATATAGCTTCAGCTGCATGCGAAACAAACGAGTTAGCTTCAAGACCATGCTATGTAGAAGGTTTAGCTTCAAATCCACGCGAAACAAATGATTTAGCTTCAAACACTTGGGATATAAGTGATATAGCTTCAAATGCAGACGAAACAAACGAGTTAGCTTCAGATCCATGCGAAACAAATGATTACAGCTTCAGATACTAGCGATATAAGCGATATTGCTTCAAGTGCAGTCGAAACAAACGAGTTAGCTTCAAATCCATGCGGAACACATGATTTAGCTTAAAACTCATGCGATACATGTGGATTAGTTTCTAATCCATGCCAAACAAATACTTTAGATTCAGATACTTGTGATATACGTTATTTAGATTCAACTTCATGCGCAACAAACGAGTTAGCTTCAAATCCATGCGAAACAAATGATTGAACTTCGAACAGTTGGGATATAGGCTATATAGCTTCAAATGCAGGCGTAACAAACCAGTTAGCTTCAATTCCATACGTAACAAATGATTTAGCTTAAAATTAATGCGAAACACATCTATTAGCTTCAAATTCGTGCGAAACACATGATTTAGCTGCAAATCAATGCGATGTAGAAGGTTTTCCTTCAAATCCATGCGAAACAAATGATTTAGCTTCAAACACTTGGGATATAAGTGATATAGCTTCAAATGCAGACGAAACAAACGAGTTAGCTTCAGATCCATGCGAAACAAATGATCACAGCTTCAGATACTAGCGATATAAGCGATATTGCTTCAAGTGCAGTCGAAACAAACGAGTTAGCTTCAAATCCATGCGGAACACATGATTTAGATTAAAACTCATGCGATACACGTGGATTAGTTTCAAATCCATGCCAAACAAATACTTTAGATTCAGATACTTGTGATATACGTTATTTAGATTCAACTTCATGCGCAACAAACGAGTTAGCTTCAAATCCATGCGAAACAAATGATTGAGCTTCGAACAGTTCGGATATATGCTATATAGCTTCAAGTGCAGGCGTAACAAACCAGTTAGCTTCAATTCCATACGTAACAAATGATTTAGCTTAAAATTAATGCGAAACACATCTATTAGCTTCAAATTCGTGCGAAACACATGATTTAGCTTCAAATCCATGCGAACCAAATGATTTAGCTTCAGATACTTGCGGTATAAGTGATAAAGCATCAAATGCAGACGAAACAAACGAGTTAGCTTCAGATCCATGCGAAACACATTATTTAGCTGCAAATCAATGCGACGTTGAAGGTTTAGCTTCAAATCCATGCGAAACAAATGATTGAGCTTCAGACAGGTGGGATATAGGCTATATAACTACAAATGCAGGCGAAACAAACCAGTTAGCTTCAATTCCATACGTAACACATGATTTAGCTTAAAATTAATGCGAAACACATCTATTAGCTTCAAATTCGTGCGAAACACATGATTTAGCTGCAAATCAATGCGATGTAGAAGGTTTTGCTTCAAATCCATGCGAAACTAATGATTTGGCATCAGATAATTGCGATATATGTGATATAGCTTCAAATGTAAGGGAAACAGACGAGATAGCTTCAAATCCATGCAAAACACATGATTTAACAGCAAATCAATGCGATGTCGAAGGTTTAGCTTCAAATCCATTCGAAACCAATGATTTAGCTTCAGATACTTGCGACATAAGTGACATAGCTTCAAATGCAGACGAAACAAACGAGTTAGCTTCAAATCCATGCGAAACAAATAGTTTAGCTTCAAATTCTTGTTTTATACATGATTTAACTTCAACTGCATTCGAAACAAAAGAGTTAGCTTCAAATCCATGCGAAACACATGATTTAGCTTCAAATCAATACGAAGTAGAATGCTTAGTTTCAAATACATGCGAATCAAATGGTTTAGATTCATATACTTGTGATATACGTGATTTTGCTTCAACTGCATGCGAAACTAACCAGGTAGCGTAAAATCCAAGAGAAACACATCATTTAGCTTCAAATTCGTGCGAAGTAGAAGGCTTAGCTTCAAATCTGAAGCAATCAAATGGTTTAGCTTCAAATACTTGTGGTATACATAATTTAGCTTCAACTGCAAGCGAAGCAAACGAGTTAGATTCAAATCCAAGAGAAACACATGAATTATCTTCAAATCAATGCCAAGTAGAATGCTTATCTTCGAATTGATGCGAATCAAATGGTTTAGCTTCAAATACCTGTGATATACATGATATAGCTTCAACTTCATCCGAAACAAACGAGTTAGCTTCAGGTCCATGTATATCACACGATTTAGCTTCAAATCAATGCGAAGTAGAAGGCTGAGTTCCAAATCCAAGCGAAGCAAATGGTTTAGTTTCAAATACTTGTGATATACATGATTTAGTTTCAACTGCATGCGAAACTAACCAGGTTGCGTAAAATCCAAGAGAAACATAACATTTAGCTTCAAACTCGTGCGAAGTAGAAGGCTTAGCTTCAAAGCTGTGGGAATAAAATGGTTTAGCTTCAAATACTTGTGATATACATAATTTAGCTTCAACTGCAAGCGAAGCAAACGAGTTAGCTTCAAATCCAAGAGAAACACATGAATTATCTTCAAATCAATGCGAAGTAGAAGGCTTATCTTCGAATCGATGCGAATCAAATGGTTTAGCTTCAAATACCTGTGATATACATGATATAGCTTCAACTGAATGCGAAACAATCGAGTTAGCTTCAAATCCATGCGAAACACATGATTTATCTTGAAATTCATTCGAAACACATTGTTTAGCTTCAAATCCATGCGAAACAAATAGTTTAGCTTCAAATTCTTGTTTTATACATGATTTAACTTCACCTGCATGCGAAACAAAAGAGTTAGCTTCAAATCCATGTGAAACACATGATTTAGCTTCAAATCAATGCGAAGTAGAATGCTTAGTTTCAAATGCATGCGAATCAAATGGTTTAGATTCAAATACTTGTGATATAAATGATTTAGCTTCAAATGCAGGCGAAATGAACGAGTTAGCTTCATATCCATGCGAAACACATGATTTAGCTTCAAATCAAGGCCAAGTAGAATGCTTAGTTTCAAAAACATGCGAATCAAATGGTTTAGCTTCAAATACTTGTGGTATAAATGATTTAGCTTCAAATGCTGGTGAAATGAACGAGTTAGCATCAAATCCATGCGAAACACATGTTTTAGCTTCATATCAATGCGAAGTAGAATGATTATCTTCGAATCCATGCGAAATAAATGGTTTAGCTTCAAATACTTGTGATAGACATGTTATAGCTTCAAATGCAGGCAAAACAAACGAGTTAGCTTCAAATCCAAGAGAAACACATGATTTAGCTACAAATTCATGCGAAGTATAAGGCTTATCTTCGAATCCATGCGAAACAAATGGTTTAGCTTCAAATACTTGTGATATAAATGACATAGCTTCAACATCATGCGAAACAAACGAGTTAGCTTCAAATCCATGCGAATCACACGATTTAGCTTCAAATCAATGCGAAGTAGAAGGCTTAGTTTCAAATCCAAGCGAAGCAAATGGTTTAGTTTCATATACCTGTTATATACATGATTTTGCTTCAACTGCATGCGAAACTAACCAGGTAGCGTAAAATCCAAGAGAAACACATCATTTAGCTTCAAATTCGTGCGAAGTAGAAGGCTTATCTTCAAATCTGAAGCAATCAAATGGTTTAGCTTCAAATACTTGTGATATACATAATTTAGCTTCAACTGCAAGCGAAGCAAACGAGTTAGCATTAAATTCACGCGAATCACATGATTTAGCTTCAAACTAATGCGAAATAGAAGGCTTAGCATCAAGTCCAAACGAATCAAATGGTTTAGCTTCAAATACATGTGATATACATGATTCAGCTTCAACTGCAGGCAAAACAAACGATTTAGATTCAAATTCAAGCGAAACGCATGATTCAGCTTCAAATCAATGCGAAGCAGTTGGCATTGTTTCAAATCCATGCGACACGAATAGTTTAGCGTCAAATACTTGTTTTATATATGATTTAGCTTTAACTACATGCGGAACAAACGAGTTATCTTCAAATCCAAGCGAATCACATGATGTAGCCTCAAATCAATGCGAAGTAGAAGGCTTAGATTCAATTCCATGTGAAACGAATGGTTTAACTTCAAATACTTGTGAGATACATGATTTAGCTTCAACTGCACATGAAACAAACGTGTAGGCTTCAAATTCGAGCGAAACACACGATATAGCTCCAAATCAATGCGATGTAGACGGCTTAGTTTCAAATCCAAGCGAAGCAAATGGTTTAGTTTCATATACTTGTGATATACGTGATTTTGCTTCAACTGCATGCGAAACTAACCAGGTAGCGTAAAATCCAAGAGAAACACATCATTTAGCTTCAAATTCGTGCGAAGTAGAAGGCTTAGCTTCAAATCTGAAGCAATCAAATGGTTTAGCTTCAAATACTTGTGGTATACATAATTTAGCTTCAACTGCAAGCGAAGCAAACGAGTTAGATTCAAATCCAAGAGAAACACATGAATTATCTTCAAATCAATGCCAAGTAGAGTGCTTATCTTCGAATTGATGCGAATCAAATGGTTTAGCTTCAAATACCTGTGATATACATGATATAGCTTCAACTTCATCTGAAACAAACGAGTTAGCTTCAGGACCATTTATATCACACGATTTAGCTTCAAATCAATGCGAAGTAGAAGGCTGAGTTCCAAATCCAAGCGAAGCAAATGGTTTAGTTTCAAATACTTGTGATATACATGATTTAGTTTCAACTGCATGCGAAACTAACCAGGTTGCGTAAAATCCAAGAGAAACATATCATTTAGCTTCAAATTCGTGCGAAGTAGAAGGCTTAGCTTCAAAGCTGTGGGAATAAAATGGTTTAGCTTCAAATACTTGTGATATACATAATTTAGCTTCAACTGCAAGCGAAGCAAACGAGTTAGCTTCAAATCCAAGAGAAACACATGAATTATCTTCAAATCAATGCGAAGTAGAAGGCTTATCTTCGAATCGGTGCGAATCAAATGGTTTAGTTTCAAATACCTGTGATATACATGATATAGCTTCAACTGCATGCGAAACAATCGAGTTAGCTTCAAATCCATGCGAAACACACGATTTATATTCAAATTCATTCGAAACACATTGTTTAGCTTCAAATCCATGCGAAACAAATAGTTTAGCTTCAAATTCTTGTTTTATACATGATTTAACTTTAACTGCATGCGAAACAAAAGAGTTAGCTTCAAATCCATGTGAAACACATGATTTAGCTTCAAATCAATGCGAAGTAGAATGCTTAGTTTCAAATACATGCGAATCAAATGGTTTAGATTCAAATACTTGTGATATAAATGATTTAGCTTCAAATGCAGGCGAAATGAACGAGTTAGCTTCATATCCATGCTAAACACATGATTTAGCTTCAAATCAAGGCCAAGTAGAATGCTTAGTTTCAAAAACATGCGAATCAAATGGTTTAGCTTCAAATACTTGTGGTATAAATGATTTAGCTTCAAATGCTGGCGAAATGAACGAGTTAGCATCAAATCCATGCGAAACACATGATTTAGCTTCAAATCAATGCGAAGTCGAAGGCTTAGCTTCAAATCCATGCGAATCAAATGATTTAGCTTCAAATACTTGTGATATAAATGATTTAGCTACAACTGCATGCGAAACAAACGAGTTAGTTTCAAATCCAAACGAAAAACATGATTTAGCTTCAAATCCATGCGAAGTAGAAGGCTTAGCATCAAGTCCAAACGAATCAAATGGTTTAGCTTCAAATACATGTGATATACATGATTCAGCTTCAACTGCAGGCAAAACAAACGAGTTAGCTTCAAATCCGTGCGAAACACATGATTTAGCTTCAAATTCATGCGAAGTATAAGGCTTATCTTCGAATCCATGCGAAACAAATGGTTTAGCTTCAAATACTTGTGATATAAATGATATAGCTTCAACATCATGCGAAACAAACGAGTTAGCTTCAAATCCATGCGAATCACACGATTTAGCTTCAAATCAATGCGAAGTAGAAGGCTTAGTTTCAAATCCAAGCGAAGCAAATGGTTTAGTTTCATATACCTGTGATATACATGATTTTGCTTCAACTGCATGCGAAACTAACCAGGTAGCGTAAAATCCAAGAGAAACACATCATTTAGCTTCAAATTCGTGCGAAGTAGAAGGCTTATCTTCAAATCTGAAGCAATCAAATGGTTTAGCTTCAAATACTTGTGATATACATAATTTAGCTTCAACTGCAAGCGAAGCAAACGAGTTAGCTTCAAATCCAAGAGAAACACATGAATTATCTTCAAATCAATGCGAAGTAGAAGGCTTATCTTCGAATCGATGCGAATCAAATGGTTTAGCTTCAAATACCTGTGATATACATGATATAGCTTCAACTGAATGCGAAACAATCGAGTTAGCTCCAAATCCATGCGAAACACATGATTTATCTTCAAATTCATTCGAAACACATTGTTTAGCTTCAAATCCATGCGAAACAAATAGTTTAGCTTCAAATTCTTGTTTTATACATGATTCAGCTTCAACTGCATGCGAAACAAACGAGTTAGCATCAAATCCACGCGAATCACATGATTTAGCTTCAAATTAATGCGAAGTAGAAGGCTTAGCATCAAGTCCAAACGAATCAAATGGTTTAGCTTCAAATACATGTGATATACATGATTCAGCTTCAACTGCAGGCAAAACAAACGAGTTAGCTTCAAATCCGTGCGAAACACATGTTTCTGCTTCAAATCAATGCGAAGTAGAAGGTTTATCTTCCAAATCCATGCGAAACACATGATTTAGCAGCAAATCAATGTGATGTAGAAGGTATAGCTTCAAATCCATGCGAAACAAATGATTTAGCTTCAAATACTTGTGATATAAATGATATAGCTTCAACATCATGCGAAACAAACGAGTTAGCTTCAAATCCATGCGAATCACACGATTTAGCTTCAAATCAATGCGAAGTAGAAGGCTTAGTTTCAAATCCAAGCGAAGCAAATGGTTTAGTTTCATATACTTGTGATATACATGATTTTGCTTCAACTGCATGCGAAACTAACCAGGTAGCGTAAAATCCAAGAAAAACACATGATTTAGCTTCAAATCAATGCGAAGTAGAATGCTTAGTTTCAAATACATGCGAATCAAATGGTTTAGATTCAAATACTTGTGATATAAATGATTTAGCTTCAAATGCAGGCGAAATGAACGAGTTAGCTTCATATCCATGCGAAACACATGATTTAGCTTCAAATCAAGGCGAAGTAGAAGGCTTATCTTCAAATCCATGCGAAACAAATGGTTTAGCTTCAAATACTTGTGATATAAATGCTTCAACAGCATGCAATCAAACGAGTTAGCTTCCAATCCATGCTAAACACATGATATAGCTTCAAATTCATTCGAAACACATGGATTAGCTTAATATTCATGCGAAACAAATGGTTCAGCTTCCAATACTCGTGATATACATGATTTATCTTCAAATGCAGGCGAAACAAACGAGATAGCTTCAAATCCTAGCGAAACACATGATCTAGTTCCAAATCAATGAGAAGTAGAAGACTTATATTCAAATCCATGCGAAACAAATGGTTTAACTTCAAATACTTGCGAATCTTAGTGATATAGCTTTAACTGAATGCGAAACAAACGAGTTAGCTTCAAATCCATGCGATACATATGTTTTAGATTCAAATCAATGCGAAGTAGTAGGCTTAGCTTCAAGTCCATGCGAAAGACATAATTTTGCTTCAAATCATTGCGATGTAGAAGATTTAGCAACATATCCATACGAATCAAATGGTTTAGCTTCAAATACTTGTGATATACATGATTCAGCTCCAAATGCAGGCGACACAAACGAGGTAGCTTCAAATCCATGCGAAACACATGATCTAGTTTCAAATCAATGAGATGTAGAAGGCTTAGCTACAAATACATGAGAAACAAATGATTTATCTACAGATAATTGCGATGTAAGTGATATAGCTTCAAATGCAGGCGAAACAATCGAGTTAACTTCAAAACAATGCGAACTAGAAGGCTTATCTTCAAATCCATGCGAAACAAATGGTTTAGCTTCAAATACTTGCGAATCTAAGTGATATAGCTTCAACTGAATGCGAAACAAACGAGTTAGCTTCAAATCCATGCGATACATTTGATTTAGCTTCAAATCAATGCGAAGTAGAAGGCTTAGCTTCAAGTCCATGCGAAAGACATAATTTTGCTTCAAATCATTGCGAAGTAGAAGATTTAGCAACATATCCATACGAATCAAATGGTTTAGCTTCAAATACTCGTGATATACATGACTTAGCTTCAAATGCAGGCGAAACAAACGAGTTAGCTTCAAATCCAAGCTAAACACATGATCTAGCTTCAAATCAATGCGAAGTGGAAGTCTTAGCTTCAAGCACATGCGAAAGACATAATTTTGTTCAAATCAATGCGAAGTAGAAGATTTAGCTACAAATCCATACGAATCAAATGGTTTAGCTTCAAATACATGTGATATAAATGATTTAGCTTCAAATGCAGGCGAAACAAACGAGTTAGCTTCAAATCCATGCGATACATATGATTTAGCTTCAAATCAATGCGAAGTAGAAGGATTATCTTCAAATCCATGCGAAACAAATGTTTTAGCTTCAAATACTTCTGATATACATGATTTAGTTTCAAATGCAGGCGAAACAAACGAGATAGATTCCAACCCATGCGATACACATGATTTAGTTTCAAATCAATGCGAAGTAGGAGACTTATCTTGAAATCCATGCGGAACAAATGGTTTAGCTTCAAATACTTGCGAATCTAAGTGATATAGCTTCAACTGAATGCGAAACAAACGAGTTAGCTTCAAATCCATGCGATACATTTGATTTAGCTTCAAATCAATGCGATGTAGAAGGCTTAGCTTCAAGTCCATGCGAAAGACATAATTTTGCTTCAAATCATTGCGAAGTAGAAGATTTAGCAACATATCCATACGAATCAAATGGTTTAGCTTCAAATACTTGTGATATACATGATTCAGCTCCAAATGCTCGCGAGACAAACGAGTTAGCTTGAATTCCAAGCGAAACACATGATTTGGCTTCAAATTCATGCGAAACACATGATTTAGCTTCAAATCCATGCGCAACACATGATTTAGCTTCAAATCAATGCGAAGTAGAAGGCTTATCTTCAAATCCATCCGAAACAAATGTTTTAGCTTCAAATACTCGTGGTATACATGATCTTGCTTCAACAGCATGTGAAACAGGCGTGTTAGCTTCAAATCCAAGCGAAACACATGATTTAGCTTCAAATCAATGCGACTTAGAAGGATTAGCTACAAATCCATGCGTATCAAATGCTTTAGCTTCAAATACTTGTGATATACATGATTCAGCTTCTACTGCATGCGAAGCAAACGACTTACCTTCAAATCCAAGCGAAACACATGATTCAGCTTCAAATCCAAGCGAAACACATGATCTAGCTTCAAATCAATGCGAAGTAGAAGGCTTAGCTTCAAGTCCATGCGAAAGACATAATTTTGTTCAAATCAATGCAGAGTACAAGATTTAGCTACAAATCCATACGAATCAAATGGTTTAGCTTCAAATACTTGTGATATACATGATTCAGCTTCAAATGCAGGCGAAACAAACGAGTTAGCATCAAATCCTAGCGAAACACATGATATAGTTTCAAATCAATGTGAAGTAGACGGCTTAGCTACAAATACATGAGAAACAAATGATTTATCTTCAGATAATTGAAATGTAAGTGATATAGCTTCTAATGCAGGCGAAACAATCGAGTTAACTTCACAACAATGCGAACTAGAAGGCTTACCTTCAAAGCCATGCGAAACAAATGGTTTAGCTTCAAATACTTGTGAATCTAAGCGATATAGCTTCAACTGAATGCGAAACAAACGAGTTAGCTTCAAATCCATGCGATACATATGATTTAGCTTCAAATCAATGCGAAGTAGAAGGCTTAGCTTCAAGTCCAGGAGAAAGACATAATTTTGCTCAAATCAATGCGAAGTAGAATATTTAGTAACATATCCATACGAATCAAATGGTTTAGCTTCAAATACTTGTGATATACATGATTCAGCTCCAAATGCAGGCGAAACAAACGAGTTAGCTTCAAATCCAAGCGAAAGACATGATCTAGCTTCAAATGAATGCGAAGTAGAAGGCTTAGCTTCAAGTCCATGCGAAAGACATAATTTTGTTCAAATCAATGCGAAGTAGAAGATTTAGCTACAAATCCATACGAATCAAATGGTTTAGCTCCAAATACATGTGATATAAATGATTTAGCTTCAAATGCAGGCGAAACAAACGAGTTAGCTTCAAATCCATGCGATACACATGATTTATCTTCAAATCAATGCGAAGTAGAAAGCTTAGCTTCAAGTACATGCGAGAGACATAATTTTGCTACAATTCAATGCGAAGTAGAAGGCTTATCTTCAAATCCATCCGAAACAAATGTTTTAGATTCAAATACTCGTGATATACATGACTTAGCTTCAAATGCAGGCGAAACAAACGATTTAGCTTCAAATCCATGCGATACATATGATTTAGCTTCAAATCAATGCGAAGTAGAAGGCTTAGCTTCAAGTCCATGAGAAAGACATAATTTTGCTTCAAATCAATGCGAAGTAGAAGATTTAGCTACAAATCCATACGAATCAAATGGTTTAGCTTCAAATACATATGATATACATGATGTAGCTTCAAATGCAGGCGAAACAAACGAGTTTGCTTCATATCCATGCGAATCACATGATTTAGTTTCAAATCAATGCGAAGTAGAAGGCTTAGTTTCAAATCAATGCGATTCTATTGGTTCACATTCAAATACTTATCATATACATGATTTAGCTTCAAATGCTGGCGAAACAAACGAGTTAGTTTCAAATCCATGCGAAACACATGATGTAGCTTCAAATCAATGCGAAGAAGTAGAGTTATCTTCGAATCCATGCGAAGCAAACGGTTTAGCTTCAAATACATGTGATATAAATGATTTAGCTTCAAATGCAGGCGAAACAAACGAGTTAGCTTCAAATCCATGCGATACATATGATTTAGCTTCAAATCAATGCGAAGTAGAAGGATTATCTTCAAACCCATGCGAATCACATAATTTAGCTGCAAATCAATGCGATGTAGAAGGTTTAGTTTCAAATCCACGCGAAACAAATCATTTAGATTCAGATACTTGCGATATAAGTGATATAGCTTCAAATGCTGGGGAAACAAACGAGTTAGCTTCAAATCCATGTAAAACATATGAGTAAGTTTCAAATCAATGTTATGTAGAAGGTTTAGCATCAAATCCATGCAAAACACATGATTTTTCTTCAAATACTTGCAGTATAAGTGATATAGCTTCAAATGCAGAAGAAGCAAACGAGCTAGCTTCAAATCAATGCTATGTAGAATTTTTGCTTCAAAGCCATGCGAAACCAATGATTTAGCGTCAGAAACTAGCGATATAAGTGACATAGCTTCAAATGCAGACGAAACAAACGAGATAGCATCAAATCCAAGAGAATCACATGATTTAGCTGCAAATAAATGCGATTTAGAAGGTTTAGCTTCAAATCCATGCGAAACAAATGATTTAGCTGCAAATCAGTGCGACGTAGAAGGTTTAGCTTCAAATCGATGCGAAACAAATGATTTAGCTTCAAACACTTGGGATATAAGTGATATAGCTTCAAATGCAGACGAATCAAACGAGTTAGCATCAATATCCATTCGAAACACATGATTTAGCTGCAAATCAATGCGATGTAGAAGGTTTAGATGCAAATCCATGAGAAACAAATGATTTAGCATCAGATACTTGCGATATGAGTGATATAGAATCAAATGCAGGCGAAACGAACGAGTTAGCTTCAAAATTCATTCGAAACACACGATTTAGCTGCAAATCAATGCGATGTAGAAGGTTTAGATTGAAATCCATGCGGTTCACAAGGTTTAGCATCAAATCAATGCGATGTAGAAGGTTTAGCTTCATATCTATGCGAAACAAATGATTGAGCTTCAAACACTTGGGATATAGGTGATACAGCTTCAAATGCAGACGAATCAAACGAGTTAGCTTCAAAATCCATTCGAAACACATGACTTAGCTGCAAATCAATGCGATGTAGAAGGTTTAGATTGAAATCCATGCGGTACACAAGGTTTAGCATCAAATCAATGCGATGTGGAAGGTTTAGCTTCATATCTATGAGAAATAAATGATTGAGCTTCAAACACTTGGGATATAGGTGATATAGCTTCAAATGCAGACGAATCAAACGAGTTAGCTTCAAAATCCTTTCGAAACAAATGATTGAGTTGCAAATCAATGCGATGTAGAAGGTTTAGATTGAAATCCATGCGGTTCACAAGGTTTAGCATCAAATCAGTGCGATGTAGAAGGTTTAGCTTCATATCTATGCGAAACAAATGATTTAGCTTCAAACACTTGGGATATAGGTGATATAGCTTCAAATGCAGGCGAAACGTACGAGTTAGCTTCAAATCCATGCGAAACACATGATTTAGCTGCAAATCAATGCGATGTAGAAGGTTTAGATTCAAATCCATGAGAAACAAATGATTTAGCATCAGATACTTGCGATATGAGTGATATAGAATCAAATGCAGGCGAAACGAACGAGTTAGCTTTAAATCCATGCGAAACACATGATTTAGCTGCAAATCAATGCGATGTAGAAGGTTTAGCTTCAAATCCATGCGAAACAAATGATTTAGCTTCAAACACTTGGGATATAAGTGATATAGCTTCAAATGCAGACGAATCAAACGAGTTAGCTTCAAAATTCATTCGAAACACATGATTTAGCTGCAAATCAATGCGATGTAGAAGGTTTAGATTGAAATCCATGCGGTTCACAAGGTTTAGCATCAAATCAATGCGATGTAGAAGGTTTAGCTTCATATCTATGCGAAACAAATGATTGAGCTTCAAACACTTGGGATATAGGTGATATAGATTCACATGCAGACGAATCAAACGAGTTAGCTTCAAAATCCATTCGAAACACATGATTTAGCTGCAAATCAATGCGATGTAGAAGGTTTAGATTCAAATCCATGCAGTACACAATGTTTAGCATCAAATCAATACGATGTAGAAGGTTTAGCTTCATATCTATGCGCAACAAATGATTGAGCTTCAAACACTTGGGGTATAAGTGATATAGCTTCAAATGCAGACGAATCAAACGGGTTAGCTTCAAAATCCATTCGAAACACATGATTTAGCTGCAAATCAATGCGATGTAGAAGGTTTAGCTTCAAATCCATGCGAAACAAATGATTTAGCTTCAAACACTTGGGATATAAGTGATATAGCTTCAAATGCAGACGAATCAAACGAGTTAGCTTCAAAATTCATTCGAAACACATGATTTAGCTGCAAATCAATGCGATGTAGAAGGTTTAGATTGAAATCCATGCGGTTCACAAGGTTTAGCATCAAATCAATGCGATGTAGAAGGTTTAGCTTCATATCTATGCGAAACAAATGATTGAGCTTCAAACACTTGGGATATAAGTGATATAGCTTCAAATGCAGACGAATCAAACGAGTTAGCATCAATATCCATTCGAAACACATGATTTAGCTGCAAATCAATGCGATGTAGAAGGTTTAGATGCAAATCCATGAGAAACAAATGATTTAGCATCAGATACTTGCGATATGAGTGATATAGAATCAAATGCAGGCGAAACGAACGAGTTAGCTTCAAAATTCATTCGAAACACATGATTTAGCTGCAAATCAATGCGATGTAGAAGGTTTAGATTGAAATCCATGCGGTTCACAAGGTTTAGCATCAAATCAATGCGATGTAGAAGGTTTAGCTTCATATCTATGCGAAACAAATGATTGAGCTTCAAACACTTGGGATATAGGTGATACAGCTTCAAATGCAGACGAATCAAACGAGTTAGCTTCAAAATCCATTCGAAACACATGATTTAGCTGCAAATCAATGCGATGTAGAAGGTTTAGATTGAAATCCATGCGGTACACAAGGTTTAGCATCAAATCAATGCGATGTGGAAGGTTTAGCTTCATATCTATGAGAAATGAATGATTGAGCTTCAAACACTTGGGATATAGGTGATATAGCTTCAAATGCAGACGAATCAAACGAGTTAGCTTCAAAATCCTTTCGAAACAAATGATTGAGTTGCAAATCAATGCGATGTAGAAGGTTTAGCTTCATATCTATGAGAAATAAATGATTGAGCTTCAAACACTTGGGATATAGGTGATATAGCTTCAAATGCAGACGAATCAAACGAGTTAGCTTCAAAATTCTTTCGAAACAAGTGATTGAGTTGCAAATCAATGCGATGTAGAAGGTTTAGATTCAAATCCATGCGGTACACAATGTTTAGCATCAGATCAATGCGATGTAGAAGGTTTAGCTTCACATCTATGCGAAACAAATGATTGAGCTTCAAACACTTGGGATATAGGTGATATAGATGCAACTGCATGCGAAACAAACGAGTTAGCTTCAAATCCATGCGAAACAAATGATGTAGCTACAAATCAACGCGATGTAGATGGTTTAGCTTCAAATCCATGCGAAACAAATGATTTAGCTTCAAACACTTGGGATATAAGTGATATAGCTTCTAATGCAGACGAATCAAACGAGTTAGCTTCAAAATCCATTCGAAACACATGATTTAGCTGCAAATCAATGCGATGTAGAAGGTTTAGATTGAAATCCATGCGGTACACAAGGTTTAGCATCAAATCAATGCGATGTAGAAGGTTTAGCTTCATATCTATGCGAAACAAATGATTGAGCTTCAAACACTTGGGATATAGGTGATATAGATTCAAATGCAGACGAATCAAACGAGTTAGCTTCAAAATCCATTCGAAACACATGATTTAGCTGCAAATCAATGCGATGTAGAAGGTTTAGCTTCATATCTATGAGAAATAAATGATTGAGCTTCAAACACTTGGGATATAGGTGATATAGCTTCAAATGCAGACGAATCAAACGAGTTAGCTTCAAAATTCTTTCGAAACAAGTGATTGAGTTGCAAATCAATGCGATGTAGAAGGTTTAGATTCAAATCCATGCGGTACACAATGTTTAGCATCAGATCAATGCGATGTAGAAGGTTTAGCTTCACATCTATGCGAAACAAATGATTGAGCTTCAAACACTTGGGATATAGGTGATATAGATGCAACTGCATGCGAAACAAACGAGTTAGCTTCAAATCCATGCGAAACAAATGATGTAGCTACAAATCAACGCGATGTAGATGGTTTAGCTTCAAATCCATGCGAAACAAATGATTTAGCTTCAAACACTTGGGATATAAGTGATATAGCTTCTAATGCAGACGAATCAAACGAGTTAGCTTCAAAATCCATTCGAAACACATGATTTAGCTGCAAATCAATGCGATGTAGAAGGTTTAGATTGAAATCCATGCGGTACACAAGGTTTAGCATCAAATCAATGCGATGTAGAAGGTTTAGCTTCATATCTATGCGAAACAAATGATTGAGCTTCAAACACTTGGGATATAGGTGATATAGATTCAAATGCAGACGAATCAAACGAGTTAGCTTCAAAATCCATTCGAAACACATGATTTAGCTGCAAATCAATGCGATGTAGAAGGTTTAGATTCAAATCCATGCAGTACACAATGTTTAGCATCAAATCAATACGATGTAGAAGGTTTAGCTTCATATCTATGCGCAACAAATGATTGAGCTTCAAACACTTGGGGTATAAGTGATATAGCTTCAAATGCAGACGAATCAAACGGGTTAGCTTCAAAATCCATTCGAAACACATGATTTAGCTGCAAATCAATGCGATGTAGAAGGTTTAGATTGAAATCCATGCGGAACATAAGGTTTAGCATCAAATTAATGCGATGTAGAAGGTTTAGCTTCATATCTATGCGAAACAAATGATTTAGCTTCAAACACTTGGGATATAGGTGATATAGTTGCAACTGCATGCGAAACAAACGAGTTAGCTTCAAATCCATTCGAAACACATGATTTACATGCAAATCAATGCGATGTAGACTTTTTAGCTTCAAATCCATGCGAAACAAATGATTTAGCTGCAAATCAGTGCGATGTAGAAGATTTAGCTTCAAATCCATGCGAAACAAATGATTGAGCTTGAAACACTTGGGATATAAGTGATATAGCTTCAAATGCAGACGAAACAAACGAGATAGCATCAAATCCAAGAGAATCACATGATTTAGCTGCAAATAAATGCGATTTAGAAGGTTTAGCTTCAAATCCATGCAAAACAAATGATTTAGCTGCAAATCAGTGCGACGTAGAAGGTTTAGCTTCAAATCCATGCGAAACAAATGATTTAGCTTCAAACACTTGGGATATAAGTGATATAGCTTCAAATGCAGACGAATCAAACGAGTTAGCATCAATATCCATTCGAAACACATGATTTAGCTGCAAATCAATGCGATGTAGAAGGTTTAGATGCAAATCCATGAGAAACAAATGATTTAGCATCAGATACTTGCGATATGAGTGATATAGAATCAAATGCAGGCGAAACGAACGAGTTAGCTTCAAAATTCATTCGAAACACATGATTTAGCTGCAAATCAATGCGATGTAGAAGGTTTAGATTGAAATCCATGCGGTTCACAAGGTTTAGCATCAAATCAATGCGATGTAGAAGGTTTAGCTTCATATCTATGCGAAACAAATGATTGAGCTTCAAACACTTGGGATATAGGTGATACAGCTTCAAATGCAGACGAATCAAACGAGTTAGCTTCAAAATCCATTCGAAACACATGATTTAGCTGCAAATCAATGCGATGTAGAAGGTTTAGATTGAAATCCATGCGGTACACAAGGTTTAGCATCAAATCAATGCGATGTGGAAGGTTTAGCTTCATATCTATGAGAAATAAATGATTGAGCTTCAAACACTTGGGATATAGGTGATATAGCTTCAAATGCAGACGAATCAAACGAGTTAGCTTCAAAATCCTTTCGAAACAAATGATTGAGTTGCAAATCAATGCGATGTAGAAGGTTTAGCTTCATATCTATGAGAAATAAATGATTGAGCTTCAAACACTTGGGATATAGGTGATATAGCTTCAAATGCAGACGAATCAAACGAGTTAGCTTCAAAATTCTTTCGAAACAAGTGATTGAGTTGCAAATCAATGCGATGTAGAAGGTTTAGATTCAAATCCATGCGGTACACAATGTTTAGCATCAGATCAATGCGATGTAGAAGGTTTAGCTTCACATCTATGCGAAACAAATGATTGAGCTTCAAACACTTGGGATATAGGTGATATAGATGCAACTGCATGCGAAACAAACGAGTTAGCTTCAAATCCATGCGAAACAAATGATGTAGCTACAAATCAACGCGATGTAGATGGTTTAGCTTCAAATCCATGCGAAACAAATGATTTAGCTTCAAACACTTGGGATATAAGTGATATAGCTTCTAATGCAGACGAATCAAACGAGTTAGCTTCAAAATCCATTCGAAACACATGATTTAGCTGCAAATCAATGCGATGTAGAAGGTTTAGATTGAAATCCATGCGGTACACAAGGTTTAGCATCAAATCAATGCGATGTAGAAGGTTTAGCTTCATATCTATGCGAAACAAATGATTGAGCTTCAAACACTTGGGATATAGGTGATATAGATTCAAATGCAGACGAATCAAACGAGTTAGCTTCAAAATCCATTCGAAACACATGATTTACATGCAAATCAATGCGATGTAGACGTTTTAGCTTCAAATCCATGCAGTACACAATGTTTAGCATCAAATCAATGCGATGTAGAAGGTTTAGCTTCATATCTATGCGAAACAAATGATTGAGCTTCAAACACTTGGGATATAGGTGATATAGATTCAAATGCAGACGAATCAAACGAGTTAGCTTCAAAATCCATTCGAAACACATGATTTAGCTGCAAATCAATGCGATGTAGAAGGTTTAGATTCAAATCCATGCAGTACACAATGTTTAGCATCAAATCAATACGATGTAGAAGGTTTAGCTTCATATCTATGCGCAACAAATGATTGAGCTTCAAACACTTGGGGTATAAGTGATATAGCTTCAAATGCAGACGAATCAAACGGGTTAGCTTCAAAATCCATTCGAAACACATGATTTAGCTGCAAATCAATGCGATGTAGAAGGTTTAGATTGAAATCCATGCGGAACATAAGGTTTAGCATCAAATTAATGCGATGTAGAAGGTTTAGCTTCATATCTATGCGAAACAAATGATTTAGCTTCAAACACTTGGGATATAGGTGATATAGTTGCAACTGCATGCGAAACAAACGAGTTAGCTTCAAATCCATTCGAAACACATGATTTACATGCAAATCAATGCGATGTAGACGTTTTAGCTTCAAATCCATGCGAAACAAATGATTTAGCTGCAAATCAGTGCGATGTAGAAGATTTAGCTTCAAATCCATGCGAAACAAATGATTGAGCTTCAAACACTTGGGATATAAGTGATATAGCTTCAAATGCAGACGAATCAAACGAGTTAGCTTCAAAATCCATTCGAAACACATGATTTAGCTGCAAATCAATGCGATGTAGAAGGTTTAGATTGAAATCCATGCGGTACACATGGTTTAGCATCAAATCAATGCGATGTAGAAGGTTTAGCTTCATATCTATGAGAAATAAATGATTGAGCTTCAAACACTTGGGATATAGGTGATATAGCTTCAAATGCAGACGAGTCAAACGAGTTAGCTTCAAAATCCTTTCGAAACAAATGATTGAGTTGCAAATCAACGCGATGTAGAAGGTTTAGATTCAAATCCATGCGGTACACAAGGTTTAGCATCAAATCAATGCGATGTAGAATGTTTAGTTTCATATCTATGCGAAACAAATGATTGAGCTTCAAACACTTGGGATATAGGTGATATAGCTTCAAATGCAGGCGAATCAAACGAGTTAGCTTCAAAATCCATTCGAAACACATGATTTAGCTGCAAATCAATGCGATGTAGAAGGTTTAGATTGAAATCCATGAGGTACACAAGGTTTAGCATCAAATGAATGCGATGTAGAAGGTTTAGCTTCATATCTATGAGAAATAAATGATTGAGCTTCAAACACTTGGGATATAGGTGATATAGCTTGAAATGCAGACGAGTCAAACGAGTTAGCTTCAAAATCCTTTCGAAACAAATGATTGAGTTGCAAATCAATGCGATGTAGAAGGTTTAGATTCAAATCCATGCGGTACACAAGGTTTAGCATCAAATCAATGCGATGTAGAATGTTTAGTTTCATATCTATGCGAAACAAATGATTGAGCTTCAAACACTTGGGATATAGGTGATATAGCTTCAAATGCAGACGAATCAAACGAGTTAGCTTCAAAATCCATTCGAAACACATGATTTAGCTGCAAATCAATGCGATGTAGAAGGTTTAACTTCAAAACCACGCGAAACAAATGATTTAGATTCAGATACTTGCGATATAAGTGATATAGCTTCAAGTGCAGACGAAACAAACGAGTTTGATTCAAATACATGTAAAACATATGAGTAAGTTTCAAATCAATGCTATGTAGAAGGTTTAGCTTCAAATCCATGCGAAACAAATGATTTAGCATCAAACACTTGGGATACAAGTTATATAGCTTCAAATGCAGACGAATCAAACGAGTTAGCTTCAAAATCCATTCGAAACACATGATTTAGCTGCAAATCAATGCGATGTAGAACGTTTAGATTCAAATCCATGCAGTACACAAGGTTTAGCATCAAATCAATGCGATGTAGAAGGTTTAGCTTCATATCTATGCGAAACAAATGATTGAGCTTCAAACACTTGTGATATGGGTGATATAGATGCAACTGCATTCGAAACAAACGAGTTAGCTTCAAATCCCTGCAAAACACATGATTTTTCTTCAAATACTTGCGATTTAAGTGACATAGCTTCAATTGCAATCGAAACAAACGAGATAGTATCAAATCCAAGAGAATCACATGATTTAGCTGCAAATAAATGCGCTTTAGAAGGTTCAGCTTCAAATCCATGCAAAACAAATGATTTAGCTGCAAATCAGTGCGACGTAGAAGGTTTAGCTTCAAATCCATGCGAAACAAATGATTTAGCTTCAAACACTTGGGATATAAGTGATATAGCTTCAACTGCAGGCAAAACAAACGAGTTAGCTTCAAATCCGTGCGAAACACATGATTTAGCTTCAAATTCATGCGAAGTATAAGGCTTATCTTCGAATCCATGCGAAACAAATGGTTTAGCTTCAAATACTTGTGATATAAATGATATAGCTTCAACATCATGCGAAACAAACGAGTTAGCTTCAAATCCATGCGAATCACACGATTTAGCTTCAAATCAATGCGAAGTAGAAGGCTTAGTTTCAAATCCAAGCGAAGCAAATGGTTTAGTTTCATATACCTGTGATATACATGATTTTGCTTCAACTGCATGCGAAACTAACCAGGTAGCGTAAAATCCAAGAGAAACACATCATTTAGCTTCAAATTCGTGCGAAGTAGAAGGCTTATCTTCAAATCTGAAGCAATCAAATGGTTTAGCTTCAAATACTTGTGATATACATAATTTAGCTTCAACTGCAAGCGAAGCAAACGAGTTAGCTTCAAATCCAAGAGAAACACATGAATTATCTTCAAATCAATGCGAAGTAGAAGGCTTATCTTCGAATCGATGCGAATCAAATGGTTTAGCTTCAAATACCTGTGATATACATGATATAGCTTCAACTGAATGCGAAACAATCGAGTTAGCTCCAAATCCATGCGAAACACATGATTTATCTTCAAATTCATTCGAAACACATTGTTTAGCTTCAAATCCATGCGAAACAAATAGTTTAGCTTCAAATTCTTGTTTTATACATGATTCAGCTTCAACTGCATGCGAAACAAACGAGTTAGCATCAAATCCACGCGAATCACATGATTTAGCTTCAAATTAATGCGAAGTAGAAGGCTTAGCATCAAGTCCAAACGAATCAAATGGTTTAGCTTCAAATACATGTGATATACATGATTCAGCTTCAACTGCAGGCAAAACAAACGAGTTAGCTTCAAATCCGTGCGAAACACATGTTTCTGCTTCAAATCAATGCGAAGTAGAAGGTTTATCTTCCAAATCCATGCGAAACACATGATTTAGCAGCAAATCAATGTGATGTAGAAGGTATAGCTTCAAATCCATGCGAAACAAATGATTTAGCTTCAAATACTTGTGATATAAATGATATAGCTTCAACATCATGCGAAACAAACGAGTTAGCTTCAAATCCATGCGAATCACACGATTTAGCTTCAAATCAATGCGAAGTAGAAGGCTTAGTTTCAAATCCAAGCGAAGCAAATGGTTTAGTTTCATATACTTGTGATATACATGATTTTGCTTCAACTGCATGCGAAACTAACCAGGTAGCGTAAAATCCAAGAAAAACACATGATTTAGCTTCAAATCAATGCGAAGTAGAATGCTTAGTTTCAAATACATGCGAATCAAATGGTTTAGATTCAAATACTTGTGATATAAATGATTTAGCTTCAAATGCAGGCGAAATGAACGAGTTAGCTTCATATCCATGCGAAACACATGATTTAGCTTCAAATCAAGGCGAAGTAGAAGGCTTATCTTCAAATCCATGCGAAACAAATGGTTTAGCTTCAAATACTTGTGATATAAATGCTTCAACAGCATGCAATCAAACGAGTTAGCTTCCAATCCATGCTAAACACATGATATAGCTTCAAATTCATTCGAAACACATGGATTAGCTTAATATTCATGCGAAACAAATGGTTCAGCTTCCAATACTCGTGATATACATGATTTAGCTTCAAATGCAGGCGAAACAAACGAGTTAGCTTCAAATCCTAGCGAAACACATGATCTAGTTCCAAATCAATGAGAAGTAGAAGACTTATATTCAAATCCATGCGAAACAAATGGTTTAACTTCAAATACTTGCGAATCTTAGTGATATAGCTTTAACTGAATGCGAAACAAACGAGTTAGCTTCAAATCCATGCGATACATATGTTTTAGCTTCAAATCAATGCGAAGTAGTAGGCTTAGCTTCAAGTCCATGCGAAAGACATAATTTTGCTTCAAATCATTGCGATGTAGAAGATTTAGCAACATATCCATACGAATCAAATGGTTTAGCTTCAAATACTTGTGATATACATGATTCAGCTCCAAATGCAGGCGACACAAACGAGGTAGCTTCAAATCCATGCGAAACACATGATCTAGTTTCAAATCAATGAGATGTAGAAGGCTTAGCTACAAATACATGAGAAACAAATGATTTATCTTCAGATAATTGCGATGTAAGTGATATAGCTTCAAATGCAGGCGAAACAATCGAGTTAACTTCAAAACAATGCGAACTAGAAGGCTTATCTTCAAATCCATGCGAAACAAATGGTTTAGCTTCAAATACTTGCGAATCTAAGTGATATAGCTTCAACTGAATGCGAAACAAACGAGTTAGCTTCAAATCCATGCGATACATTTGATTTAGCTTCAAATCAATGCGAAGTAGAAGGCTTAGCTTCAAGTCCATGCGAAAGACATAATTTTGCTTCAAATCATTGCGAAGTAGAAGATTTAGCAACATATCCATACGAATCAAATGGTTTAGCTTCAAATACTCGTGATATACATGACTTAGCTTCAAATGCAGGCGAAACAAACGAGTTAGCTTCAAATCCAAGCTAAACACATGATCTAGCTTCAAATCAATGCGAAGTGGAAGTCTTAGCTTCAAGCACATGCGAAAGACATAATTTTGTTCAAATCAATGCGAAGTAGAAGATTTAGCTACAAATCCATACGAATCAAATGGTTTAGCTTCAAATACATGTGATATAAATGATTTAGCTTCAAATGCAGGCGAAACAAACGAGTTAGCTTCAAATCCATGCGATACATATGATTTAGCTTCAAATCAATGCGAAGTAGAAGGATTATCTTCAAATCCATGCGAAACAAATGTTTTAGCTTCAAATACTTCTGATATACATGATTTAGTTTCAAATGCAGGCGAAACAAACGAGATAGATTCCAACCCATGCGATACACATGATTTAGTTTCAAATCAATGCGAAGTAGGAGGCTTATCTTGAAATCCATGCGGAACAAATGGTTTAGCTTCAAATACTTGCGAATCTAAGTGATATAGCTTCAACTGAATGCGAAACAAACGAGTTAGCTTCAAATCCATGCGATACATTTGATTTAGCTTCAAATCAATGCGATGTAGAAGGCTTAGCTTCAAGTCCATGCGAAAGACATAATTTTGCTTCAAATCATTGCGAAGTAGAAGATTTAGCAACATATCCATACGAATCAAATGGTTTAGCTTCAAATACTTGTGATATACATGATTCAGCTCCAAATGCTCGCGAGACAAACGAGTTAGCTTGAATTCCAAGCGAAACACATGATTTGGCTTCAAATTCATGCGAAACACATGATTTAGCTTCAAATCCATGCGCAACACATGATTTAGCTTCAAATCAATGCGAAGTAGAAGGCTTATCTTCAAATCCATCCGAAACAAATGTTTTAGCTTCAAATACTCGTGGTATACATGATCTTGCTTCAACAGCATGTGAAACAGGCGTGTTAGCTTCAAATCCAAGCGAAACACATGATTTAGCTTCAAATCAATGCGACTTAGAAGGATTAGCTACAAATCCATGCGTATCAAATGCTTTAGCTTCAAATACGTGTGATATACATGATTCAGCTTCTACTGCATGCGAAGCAAACGACTTACCTTCAAATCCAAGCGAAACACATGATTCAGCTTCAAATCCAAGCGAAACACATGATCTAGCTTCAAATAAATGCGAAGTAGAAGGCTTAGCTTCAAGTCCATGCGAAAGACATAATTTTGTTCAAATCAATGCAGAGTACAAGATTTAGCTACAAATCCATACGAATCAAATGGTTTAGCTTCAAATACTTGTGATATACATGATTCAGCTTCAAATGCAGGCGAAACAAACGAGTTAGCATCAAATCCTAGCGAAACACATGATCTAGTTTCAAATCAATGTGAAGTAGACGGCTTAGCTACAAATACATGAGAAACAAATGATTTATCTTCAGATAATTGAAATGTAAGTGATATAGCTTCTAATGCAGGCGAAACAATCGAGTTAACTTCACAACAATGCGAACTAGAAGGCTTACCTTCAAAGCCATGCGAAACAAATGGTTTAGCTTCAAATACTTGTGAATCTAAGCGATATAGCTTCAACTGAATGCGAAACAAACGAGTTAGCTTCAAATCCATGCGATACATATGATTTAGCTTCAAATCAATGCGAAGTAGAAGGCTTAGCTTCAAGTCCATGAGAAAGACATAATTTTGCTCAAATCAATGCGAAGTAGAAGATTTAGTAACATATCCATACGAATCAAATGGTTTAGCTTCAAATACTTGTGATATACATGATTCAGCTCCAAATGCAGGCGAAACAAACGAGTTAGCTTCAAATCCAAGCGAAACACATGATCTAGCTTCAAATGAATGCGAAGTAGAAGGCTTAGCTTCAAGTCCATGCGAAAGACATAATTTTGTTCAAATCAATGCGAAGTAGAAGATTTAGCTACAAATCCATACGAATCAAATGGTTTAGCTCCAAATACATGTGATATAAATGATTTAGCTTCAAATGCAGGCGAAACAAACGAGTTAGCTTCAAATCCATGCGATACACATGATTTATCTTCAAATCAATGCGAAGTAGAAAGCTTAGCTTCAAGTACATGCGAGAGACATAATTTTGCTACAATTCAATGCGAAGTAGAAGGCTTATCTTCAAATCCATCCGAAACAAATGTTTTAGATTCAAATACTCGTGATATACATGACTTAGCTTCAAATGCAGGCGAAACAAACGATTTAGCTTCAAATCCATGCGATACATATGATTTAGCTTCAAATCAATGCGAAGTAGAAGGCTTAGCTTCAAGTCCATGAGAAAGACATAATTTTGCTTCAAATCAATGCGAAGTAGAAGATTTAGCTACAAATCCATACGAATCAAATGGTTTAGCTTCAAATACATATGATATACATGATGTAGCTTCAAATGCAGGCGAAACAAACGAGTTTGCTTCATATCCATGCGAATCACATGATTTAGTTTCAAATCAATGCGAAGTAGAAGGCTTAGTTTCAAATCAATGCGATTCTATTGGTTCACATTCAAATACTTATCATATACATGATTTAGCTTCAAATGCTGGCGAAACAAACGAGTTAGTTTCAAATCCATGCGAAACACATGATGTAGCTTCAAATCAATGCGAAGAAGTAGAGTTATCTTCGAATCCATGCGAAGCAAACGGTTTAGCTTCAAATACATGTGATATAAATGATTTAGCTTCAAATGCAGGCGAAACAAACGAGTTAGCTTCAAATCCATGCGATACATATGATTTAGCTTCAAATCAATGCGAAGTAGAAGGATTATCTTCAAACCCATGCGAATCACATAATTTAGCTGCAAATCAATGCGATGTAGAAGGTTTAGTTTCAAATCCACGCGAAACAAATCATTTAGATTCAGATACTTGCGATATAAGTGATATAGCTTCAAATGCTGGGGAAACAAACGAGTTAGCTTCAAATCCATGTAAAACATATGAGTAAGTTTCAAATCAATGTTATGTAGAAGGTTTAGCTTCAAATCCATGCAAAACACATGATTTTTCTTCAAATACTTGCAGTATAAGTGATATAGCTTCAAATGCAGAAGAAGCAAACGAGCTAGCTTCAAATCAATGCTATGTAGAATTTTTGCTTCAAAGCCATGCGAAACCAATGATTTAGCGTCAGAAACTAGCGATATAAGTGACATAGCTTCAAATGCAGACGAAACAAACGAGATAGCATCAAATCCAAGAGAATCACATGATTTAGCTGCAAATAAATGCGATTTAGAAGGTTTAGCTTCAAATCCATGCGAAACAAATGATTTAGCTGCAAATCAGTGCGACGTAGAAGGTTTAGCTTCAAATCGATGCGAAACAAATGATTTAGCTTCAAACACTTGGGATATAAGTGATATAGCTTCAAATGCAGACGAATCAAACGAGTTAGCATCAATATCCATTCGAAACACATGATTTAGCTGCAAATCAATGCGATGTAGAAGGTTTAGATGCAAATCCATGAGAAACAAATGATTTAGCATCAGATACTTGCGATATGAGTGATATAGAATCAAATGCAGGCGAAACGAACGAGTTAGCTTCAAAATTCATTCGAAACACACGATTTAGCTGCAAATCAATGCGATGTAGAAGGTTTAGATTGAAATCCATGCGGTTCACAAGGTTTAGCATCAAATCAATGCGATGTAGAAGGTTTAGCTTCATATCTATGCGAAACAAATGATTGAGCTTCAAACACTTGGGATATAGGTGATACAGCTTCAAATGCAGACGAATCAAACGAGTTAGCTTCAAAATCCATTCGAAACACATGACTTAGCTGCAAATCAATGCGATGTAGAAGGTTTAGATTGAAATCCATGCGGTACACAAGGTTTAGCATCAAATCAATGCGATGTGGAATGTTTAGCTTCATATCTATGAGAAATAAATGATTGAGCTTCAAACACTTGGGATATAGGTGATATAGCTTCAAATGCAGACGAATCAAACGAGTTAGCTTCAAAATCCTTTCGAAACAAATGATTGAGTTGCAAATCAATGCGATGTAGAAGGTTTAGATTGAAATCCATGCGGTTCACAAGGTTTAGCATCAAATCAGTGCGATGTAGAAGGTTTAGCTTCATATCTATGCGAAACAAATGATTTAGCTTCAAACACTTGGGATATAGGTGATATAGCTTCAAATGCAGGCGAAACGTACGAGTTAGCTTCAAATCCATGCGAAACACATGACTTAGCTGCAAATCAATGCGATGTAGAAGGTTTAGATTGAAATCCATGCGGTTCACAAGGTTTAGCATCAAATCAATGCGATGTAGAAGGTTTAGCTTCATATCTATGCGAAACAAATGATTGAGCTTCAAACACTTGGGATATAGGTGATATAGCTTCAAATGCAGACGAATCAAACGAGTTAGCTTCAAAATCCATTCGAAACACATGATTTAGCTGCAAATCAAGGCGATGTAGAAGGTTTAGATTGAAATCCATGCGGTACACAAGGTTTAGCATCAAATCAATGCGATGTGGAAGGTTTAGCTTCATATCTATGAGAAATAAATGATTGAGCTTCAAACACTTGGGATATAGGTGATATAGCTTCAAATGCAGACGAATCAAACGAGTTAGCTTCAAAATTCTTTCGAAACAAATGATTGAGTTGCAAATCAATGCGATGTAGAAGGTTTAGATTCAAATCCATGCGGTACACAATGTTTAGCATCAGATCAATGCGATGTAGAAGGTTTAGCTTCACATCTATGCGAAACAAATGATTGAGCTTCAAACACTTGGGATATAGGTGATATAGATGCAACTGCATGCGAAACAAACGAGTTAGCTTCAAATCCATGCGAAACAAATGATGTAGCTACAAATCAACGCGATGTAGATGGTTTAGCTTCAAATCCATGCGAAACAAATGATTTAGCTTCAAACACTTGGGATATAAGTGATATAGCTTCTAATGCAGACGAATCAAACGAGTTAGCTTCAAAATCCATTCGAAACACATGATTTAGCTGCAAATCAATGCGATGTAGAAGGTTTAGATTGAAATCCATGCGGTACACAAGGTTTAGCATCAAATCAATGCGATGTAGAAGGTTTAGCTTCATATCTATGCGAAACAAATGATTGAGCTTCAAACACTTGGGATATAGGTGATATAGATTCAAATGCAGACGAATCAAACGAGTTAGCTTCAAAATCCATTCGAAACACATGATTTAGCTGCAAATCAATGCGATGTAGAAGGTTTAGATTCAAATCCATGCAGTACACAATGTTTAGCATCAAATCAATACGATGTAGAAGGTTTAGCTTCATATCTATGCGCAACAAATGATTGAGCTTCAAACACTTGGGGTATAAGTGATATAGCTTCAAATGCAGACGAATCAAACGAGTTAGCTTCAAAATCCATTCGAAACACATGATTTAGCTGCAAATCAATGCGATGTAGAAGGTTTAGATTGAAATCCATGCGGAACATAAGGTTTAGCATCAAATTAATGCGATGTAGAAGGTTTAGCTTCATATCTATGCGAAACAAATGATTTAGCTTCAAACACTTGGGATATAGGTGATATAGTTGCAACTGCATGCGAAACAAACGAGTTAGCTTCAAATCCATTCGAAACACATGATTTACATGCAAATCAATGCGATGTAGACGTTTTAGCTTCAAATCCATGCGAAACAAATGATTTAGCTGCAAATCAGTGCGATGTAGAAGATTTACCTTCAAATCCATGCGAAACAAATGATTGAGCTTCAAACACTTGGGATATAAGTGATATAGCTTCAAATGCAGACGAAACAAACGAGATAGCATCAAATCCAAGAGAATCACATGATTTAGCTGCAAATAAATGCGATTTAGAAGGTTTAGCTTCAAATCCATGCAAAACAAATGATTTAGCTGCAAATCAGTGCGACGTAGAAGGTTTAGCTTCAAATCCATGCGAAACAAATGATTTAGCTTCAAACACTTGGGATATAAGTGATATAGCTTCAAATGCAGACGAATCAAACGAGTTAGCTTCAAAATCCATTCGAAACACATGATTTAGCTGCAAATCAATGCGATGTAGAAGGTTTAGATTGAAATCCATGCGGTACACAAGGTTTAGCATCAAATCAATGCGATGTGGAAGGTGTAGCTTCATATCTATGAGAAATAAATGATTGAGCTTCAAACACTTGGGATATAGGTGATATAGCTTCAAATGCAGACGAATCAAACGAGTTAGCTTCAAAATCCTTTCGAAACAAATGATTGAGTTGCAAATCAATGCGATGTAGAAGGTTTAGCTTCATATCTATGAGAAATAAATGATTGAGCTTCAAACACTTGGGATATAGGTGATATAGCTTCAAATGCAGACGAATCAAACGAGTTAGCTTCAAAATTCTTTCGAAACAAGTGATTGAGTTGCAAATCAATGCGATGTAGAAGGTTTAGATTCAAATCCATGCGGTACACAATGTTTAGCATCAGATCAATGCGATGTAGAAGGTTTAGCTTCACATCTATGCGAAACAAATGATTGAGCTTCAAACACTTGGGATATAGGTGATATAGATGCAACTGCATGCGAAACAAACGAGTTAGCTTCAAATCCATGCGAAACAAATGATGTAGCTACAAATCAACGCGATGTAGATGGTTTAGCTTCAAATCCATGCGAAACAAATGATTTAGCTTCAAACACTTGGGATATAAGTGATATAGCTTCTAATGCAGACGAATCAAACGAGTTAGCTTCAAAATCCATTCGAAACACATGATTTAGCTGCAAATCAATGCGATGTAGAAGGTTTAGATTGAAATCCATGCGGTACACAAGGTTTAGCATCAAATCAATGCGATGTAGAAGGTTTAGCTTCATATCTATGCGAAACAAATGATTGAGCTTCAAACACTTGGGATATAGGTGATATAGATTCAAATGCAGACGAATCAAACGAGTTAGCTTCAAAATCCATTCGAAACACATGATTTAGCTGCAAATCAATGCGATGTAGAAGGTTTAGATTCAAATCCATGCAGTACACAATGTTTAGCATCAAATCAATACGATGTAGAAGGTTTAGCTTCATATCTATGCGCAACAAATGATTGAGCTTCAAACACTTGGGGTATAAGTGATATAGCTTCAAATGCAGACGAATCAAACGGGTTAGCTTCAAAATCCATTCGAAACACATGATTTAGCTGCAAATCAATGCGATGTAGAAGGTTTAGATTGAAATCCATGCGGAACATAAGGTTTAGCATCAAATTAATGCGATGTAGAAGGTTTAGCTTCATATCTATGCGAAACAAATGATTTAGCTTCAAACACTTGGGATATAGGTGATATAGTTGCAACTGCATGCGAAACAAACGAGTTAGCTTCAAATCCATTCGAAACACATGATTTACATGCAAATCAATGCGATGTAGACGTTTTAGCTTCAAATCCATGCGAAACAAATGATTTAGCTGCAAATCAGTGCGATGTAGAAGATTTAGCTTCAAATCCATGCGAAACAAATGATTGAGCTTCAAACACTTGGGATATAAGTGATATAGCTTCAAATGCAGACGAATCAAACGAGTTAGCTTCAAAATCCATTCGAAACACATGATTTAGCTGCAAATCAATGCGATGTAGAAGGTTTAGATTGAAATCCATGCGGTACACAAGGTTTAGCATCAAATCAATGCGATGTAGAAGGTTTAGCTTCATATCTATGAGAAATAAATGATTGAGCTTCAAACACTTGGGATATAGGTGATATAGCTTCAAATGCAGACGAGTCAAACGAGTTAGCTTCAAAATCCTTTCGAAACAAATGATTGAGTTGCAAATCAACGCGATGTAGAAGGTTTAGATTCAAATCCATGCGGTACACAAGGTTTAGCATCAAATCAATGCGATGTAGAATGTTTAGTTTCATATCTATGCGAAACAAATGATTGAGCTTCAAACACTTGGGATATAGGTGATATAGCTTCAAATGCAGGCGAATCAAACGAGTTAGCTTCAAAATCCATTCGAAACACATGATTTAGCTGCAAATCAATGCGATGTAGAAGGTTTAGATTGAAATCCATGAGGTACACAAGGTTTAGCATCAAATGAATGCGATGTAGAAGGTTTAGCTTCATATCTATGAGAAATAAATGATTGAGCTTCAAACACTTGGGATATAGGTGATATAGCTTGAAATGCAGACGAGTCAAACGAGTTAGCTTCAAAATCCTTTCGAAACAAATGATTGAGTTGCAAATCAATGCGATGTAGAAGGTTTAGATTCAAATCCATGCGGTACACAAGGTTTAGCATCAAATCAATGCGATGTACAAGGTTTAGCTTCATATCTATGCGAAACAAATGATTGAGCTTCAAACACTTGTGATATGGGTGATATAGATGCAACTGCATTCGAAACAAACGAGTTAGCATCAATTCCACGCGGAACAAGTGATTTATCTTCAGATACTTGCTATATAAGTGATATAGGTTCAAATGCAGCCGAAGCAAACAGGCTAGCATCAAATCCATGCGAAACAAATGATTTAGCGTCAGATACTTGCGATATAAGTGATATGGCTTCAAGTGCAGACGAAACAAACGAGTTAGCTTCAAATCCATGCAAAGCATATGAGTAAGCTTCAAATCAACGCTATGTAGAGAGTTTTGTTTCACTTACATGCGAAACAAATGATTTAGCTGCAAACACTTGGGACATAAGTTATATAGCTTCAAATGCAGACGAAACAAACGAGTTAGCTTTATATCCAAGCGAAACACATGATTGAGCTTCAAATCATTGCGGTGTAGAATGAATAGCTTCAAATCCATGTGAAACACATGATTTAGCTGCAAATCATTGCGGTGTAGAAGGTTTAGCTTCGAATCCATGCGAAACAAATGATGTAGCTGCAAATCAATTCGAAGTAGAAGGAATAGCTTAAAATCCATACGGAACAAATGGTTTAGCTACAAATACTTGTGATATACGTTATTTAGGTTCATTACAATACGCAACAAGAGAGTTAGTTTCAAATCCATGGGAAACACATGATTAAGCTTCAAATCAATGCGAAGTAGGAGGCTTAGTTTCAAATCCATTCGAAACAAATGATTTAGTTTCAAATCCTTGCATTATAAGTGATAGAGCATCAAATGCAGACGAATCAAACGAGTTAGCTTCAACATCCATGCGATACACATCATTTAGCTTCAAATCGATAAGAAGTAGAAGGCTTAGCTTCAAATCCATGCGGTACACAATGTTTAGCATCAAATCAATGCGATGTACAAGGTTTAGCTTCATGTCTATGCGAAACAAATGATTGACCTTCAAACACTTGTGATATAGGTGATATATCTGCAACTGCATGCGAAACAAACGAGTTAGCTTCAACTCCATGCGAAACAAATGATGTAGCTACAAATCAATCCGAAGTAGAAGGAATAGCTTCAAATCCATACGGAACAAATGGTTTAGCTACAAATACTTGTGATATACGTTATTTAGATCCATCGGCATGCGCAACAAACGAGTTAGTTTCAAAGCCATGCGAAACACATGATTGAGCTGCAAAACAGTGCGATGTAGAAGCTTTAGCTTCAAAATCCATGCGATACACATGATTAAGCTTCAAATCAGTGCGATGTAGAAGGTTTAGCTTCAAATCCATGCGAAACAAATGATTTAACTGCAAATCATTGCGGTGTAGAAGCTTTAGCTTCAAATCCATGCGAAACAAATCATTCAGCGTCAAACACTTGGGATAGAAGCGATATAGCTTCAAATGCAGACGAATCAAACGAGTTAGCTTCAAATCCATGCGATACACATGATTTAGCTGCAAATCAATGCGATGTAGAAGGTTTAGCTTCAAATCCATGCGAAGCAAATGTTTTAGCTTCAGATACTTGCGATATAAGTGATATAGCTTCAAATGCAAACGAAACAAACGAGTTAGCTTCATATCGAGCGAAACACACGATTTACCTTCAAATCAGTGCGATGTAGAAGGTTTAGCTTCAAATCCATGCGAAACAAATGATTTAGCTTCAAATACTTGGGATATAAGTGATACAGCATCAAATGCAGGCGAAACGAACGAGTTAGCTACAAATCCATGCGAAACACATGATTTAGCTGCAAATCAATGCGATGTAGAAGGTTTAGATTCAAATCCATGCGAAACACATGATTAAGCTGCAAATCAATGCGATGTACAAGGTTTAGCTTTCTTATCTATGCGAAACAAATGTTTGAGCTTCAAACACTTGGGATATAGGTGATGTAGCTTCAAATGCAGACGAATCAAACGAGTTAGCTTCAAAATCCATTCGAAACACATGATTTAGCTGCAAATCAATGCGCTTTAGATGGTTTAGCTTCGAATCCATGCGAAACAAATGATTTAGGTTCAAATCAATGCGATGTAGAAGTTTTAGCTTCAAATCCATACGAAACAAATGATTTAGCTTCATATATTTGCGATATAACTGATATAGCTTCAAATGCAGGAGCAACTAACGAGTTAGCTTCAAATCCATGCAAAACACATGATTTTTCTTCAAATACTTGCGATATAAGTGATATAGCTTCAAATGCAGATGAAGCAAACGAGCTAGCTTCAAATCTATGCGATGAAGAATTTTTGCTTCAATGCCATGCGAAACCAATGATTTAGCGTCAGATACTTGCGATATAAGTGACATAGCATCAAATGCAGGCGAAACTGACGAGGTAGCTTCAAATCCATGCGAAACACATGATTTAGCTGCAAATGAATGCGATGTAGAATGTTTAGTTTCAAATCCATGCGAAACAAATGATTTAGCTTCATATACTTGCGATATAACTGATATAGCTTCAAATGCAGGCGCAACTAACGAGTTAGCTTCAAATCCATGCAAAACACATGACTTTTGCTCAAATACTTGCGATATAAGTGATATAGCTTCAAATGCAGATGAAGCAAACGAGCTAGCTTCAAATCTATGAGATGTAGAATTTTTGCTTCAAAGCCATGCGAAACAAATGATTTAGCATCAGATGCTTGCGATATAAATGATATAGCTTCAAATGCAGACGAAACAAACGAGTTAGCTTCATATCCAAGCGAAACACATGATTTATATGCAAATTAATGCGATGCAGTAGGTTCAGCTTCAAATCCATGCGACACAAATGACTTAGCATCAGATACGTGCGATTTAAGTGATATAGCTTCAAATGCAGGAGAAACAAACGAGTTAGCTTCAAATCCATGCAAAAGACATGATTTTTCTTCAAATACTTGCAATATAAGTGATATAGCTTCAAATGCAGATGAAGCAAACGAGCTAGCTTCAAATCTATGCGATGTAGAAATTTTGCTTCAAAGCCATGCGAAACATATGATTTAGCATCAGATGCTTGCGATATAAGTGATATAGCTTCAAATGCAGGCGAAACTATCGAGTTAGATTCAAATCCATGCGAAACACATGTTTTAGGTGCACATCATTGCGGTGTAGATGGTTTAGCTTCAAATCCATGCGACACAAATGATTTAGCTTCAGATACTTGCGATAAAAGTGATATAGTGCAAACGATACAAACGAGTTAGCTTCATATCGAGCGAAACACACGATTTACCTTCAAATCAGTGCGACGTAGAAGGTTTAGCTTCAAATCCACGGGAAACAAATGATTTAGCTTCAAACACTTGGGATATAAGTGATATAGCTTCAAATGTAGACGAAACAAACGAGCTTGCTTCAAATCCTTGCGACACACATGATGTAGCTGCAAAACAATGCGATGTAGAAGGCTTAGCTTCAATTCCATGCGGAACAAATGATTTAGCTTCAGATACTTCCGATATAAGTGATATAGGATCAAATGCAGACGAAACAAACAGGCTAGATTCAAAAACATACGAAACAAATGATTTAGCTTCAGATACTTGACATATAAGTGTTATAGCTTCAAGTGCGTACGAAACAAACGAGTTAGCTTCAAATCCATGCAAAACATATGAGTAAGCTTCAAATCAATGCTATGTAGAAGGTTTAGCTTCACTTACATGCGAAACACATGAGTTAGCTGCAAATCATTGCGGTGTAGATGGTTTAGCTTCATAACCATGCGAAACAAATGATTTAGTTTCAAACGCTTCCGATATAATTGATATAGCTTCAAATGCTGGCGAAACAAACGGGTTAGCTTCAAATCCAAGCGAAACACATGATTAAGCTTCAAATCAATGCGATGTAGAAAGTTTAGCTTCAAATCCATGCGAAACAAATGATTTAGGTTCAGATAATTGCGATATAAATGATGTAGCTTCAACTGCATACGAGACAAACGAGTTAGCTTCAGATCCAAGCGAAACACTTGATTCAGGTTCAAATCAATGCTATGTAGAACGTTTAGCTTCAAATCCATGCGAAACAAATGATTTAGCTTCAAATCAATGCGATGTAGACGGTTTACCTTCAAATCAGTGCGATGTAGAAGGTTTAGCTTCAAATCCATGCGAAACAAATGATTCAGCGTCAAACACTTGGGATGGAAGTGATATAGCTTGAAATGCAGACGAATCAAACGAGTTAGCTGCAAAATCCATTCGAAACATATGATATAGCTGCAAATCAATGCGATGTAGAAGGTTTAGATTCAAATCCATGCGGTACAAAAGGTTTAGCATCAAATCAATGCGATGTAGAATGTTTAGCTTCATGTCTATGCGAAACAAATAATTTAGGTTCAAATCTGTGCGATGTAGAAGGTTTAGCTTCAAATCCATGCGTAACAAATGATTTAGGTTCAGATACTTGCGATATAAGTGATATAGCTTCAAATGCAGGCGAAACTATCGAGTTAGATTCAAATCCATGCGAAACACATGATTTAGGTGCACATCATTGCGGTGTAGATGGTTTAGCTTCAAATCCATGCGAAACAAATGATTTAGCTTCAGATACTAGCGATATAAGTGATATAGCTTCAAATGCAGACGAATCAATCGAGTTATTTTCAATATCCATGCTATAAACATGATTTAGCTTCAAATCAATACGAAGTAGAAGGCTTAGCTTCAAATCCATGCGGAACAAATGATTTAGCTTCAGATACTTGCGATATAAGTGACATAGATTCAAATTCAGGGGAATCAAACGAGTTAGCTTCAAATCCATGCGAAACAAATGATTTAGCTTCAAATACTTGGGATACAAGTGATATAGCTTCAAATGTAGACGAAACAAACGAGTTAGCTTCAAATCCATGCAAAACATATGAGTAAGCTTCAAATCAATGCTATGTAGAAGGTTTAGCTTCACTTACATGCGAAACACATGATGTAGCTGCAAATCATTGCGGTGTAGATGGTTTAGCTTCAAATCCATGCGAAACAAATGATTCAGCGTCAAACACTTGGGATAGAAGTGATATAGCTTCAAATGCAGACGAATCAACCGAGTTAGCTGCAAAATCCATGCGGTACATATCATTTAGCTTCAAATCGATACGAAGTAGAAGGCTTAGCTTCATATCCATCCGTAACAAATGTTTTAGGTTCAGATACTTGCGATATAAGTGATATAGCTTCAAATGCAGGCGAAACTAACAAGTTAGCATAAAATCCATGCGAAACACATGATGTAGCTGCAAATCAATGCGATGTAGAAGGTATAGCTCCAAATCCATGCGAAACAAATGATTAAGCTTCAGATAGTTGCGATATAACAGATATAGCATTAAATGCAGGCGCAACTAACGAGTTAGCTTCAAATCCATGCAAAACACATGATTTTTCATCAAATACTTGTGATATAAGTGATATAGCTTCAAATGCAGATGAAGCAAACGAGCTAGCTTCAAATCTATGCGACGTAGAATTTTTGCTTCAAAGCCATGCGAAACCAATGATTTAGCGTCAGATACTTGCGATATAAGTGATATAGCTTCAAATGCAGACGAATCAATCGAGTTAGCTTCATATCTAAGCGAAACACAAAATTTAGCTTCAAATCGATGCGATGTAGAAGGTTTAGCTTCAAATCCATGCGAAACAAATGATTTAGTTTCAAACACTTGGGATATAAGTGATATAGCTTCAAATTCTGGCGAAGCAAACGGGTTAGCTTCAAATCCAAGCGAAACACATGATTTAGCTTCAAATCAATGCGATGTAGAAGGTTTAGCTTCAAATACATGCGAAACAAATGATTTAGGTTCAGATACTTGCGATATAAATCATGTAGCTTCAACTGCATGCGAGACAAACGAGTTAGCTTCAGATCCAAGCGAAACACTTGATTTAGCTTCTAATCAATGCGATGTAGACGGTTTAGCTTCACATCAATGCGATGTAGAAGTTTAACTTCAAATCGATGCGACACAAATGACTTAGCTTCAGACACTTGCGATAAAAGTGATATAGTGCAAACGATACAAACGAGTTAGCTTCATATCGAGCGAAACACACGATTTACCTTCAAATCAGTGCGATGTAGAAGGTTTAGCTTCAAATCCATGCGAAACAAATGATTTAGCTTCAAACACTTGGGATATAAGTGATATACCTTCAAATGCAGACGAAACAAACGAGTTAGCTTCAAATGCTTGCGAAATACATGATTTAGCTGCAAATCAATGCGATGTGGAAGGTTTTGCTTCAAATCCATGCGAAACAAATGATTTAGCTTCAGATACTTGCGATATATGTGATATAGCTTCATCTGCATGGGAAACAAACGAGTTAGCTTCAAATCCATGCGAAACAAATGATTGAGCTTCAAACAGTTGGGATATAGTCTATATAGCTTCAAATGCAGGAGAAACAAACCAGTTAGCTTCAATTCCATACATAACAAATGATTTAGCTTAAAATTAATGCGAAACACATCTATTAGCTTCAAATTCGTGCGAAACACATGATTTAGCTGCAAATCAATGCGATGTAGAAGGTTTTGCTTCAAATCCATGCGAAACAAATGATTTAGCTTCAGATACTTGCGATATATGTGATATAGCTTCATCTGCATGCGAAACAAACGAGTTAGCTTCAAATCCATGCGAAACACATGATTTAGATGCAAATCAATGCGATGTAGAAGGTTTAGCTTCAAATCCATGCGAAACAAATGATTTAGCTTCAGATACTTGCGATATAAGTGATAAAGCATCAAATGCAGGTGAAACGAACGAGTTAGCTGCAAATCCATGCCATACACATGATTTAGCAGCAAATCAATGCCATGTAGAATGTTTAGCTTCAAATCCATTCGAAACCAATGTTTTAGCTTCAGATACTTGCGATAAAAGTGACATAGCTTCAAATGCAGACGAAACAAACGAGTTAGCTCCAAATCCATGCGAAACAAACGATTTAGCTTCAAATCAATGCGAAGTAGAAGGCTTGGCTTCTAATCCATGCGGAACAAATGATTTAGCTTCATATACTTGCGATATAAGTGATATAGATTCAACTGCAGGCGAAACAAACGAGTTAGCTTCATATACAAGCGAAACACATGATTTATCGTCAAATCAATGCGATGTAGAAGGTTTAGCTTCAAATCCATGCGAAACAAATGATTTAGCTTCAAACACTTGGGATATAAGTGATATACCTTCAAATGCAGACGAAACAAACGAGTTAGCTTCAAATCCTTGCGAAACACATGATTTAGCTGCAAATCAATGCGATGTAGAAGGATTTGCTTCAAATCCATGCGAAACAAATGATTTAGCTTCAGATACTTGCGATATATGTGATATAGATTCATCAGCATGCGAAACAAACGAGTTAGCTTCAAATCCATGCGAAACACATGATTTAGATGCAAATCAATGCGATGTAGAAGGTTTAGTTTCTAATCCAGGCGAAACAAATGATTTACCTTCAGATACTTGCGATATAAGTGACATAGCTTCAAAAGCAGGCGAAACTAACGAGTTACCTTCAAATCCATTCGACACAAATGATTAAACTTCAACTACTTGCGATATAAATGCTGTAGCTTCAAATGCACGAGAAACAAACGAGTTAGATTCAAATCCAAGCAAAACACATGATTAAGATTCAAATGCATGCGAAAGGCAAGATTTATGTTCAAATTCATGCGAAACACAGGGTTTAGATTCAAATTCATGCGAAACAAATGATTTAGCTTCAGATACTTGCGATATAAGTGATATAGCATCAAATGCTGGCGAAACGACCGCGTTAGCTTCAAATCCATGCGAAACACATGATTAAGCTTCAAATGCATGCTAAAAGCAAGATTTAGGTTCAAATTCATGCGAAACACAGGGTTTAGATTCAAATTCATGCGAAACAAATGATTTAGCTTCAGATACTTGCGATATAAGTGATATAGCATCAAATGCTGGCGAAACGACCGAGTTAGCTTCAAGTCCATGCGAAACACATGATTTAGCTGCAAATCAATGCGATGTAGAAGGTTTAGCTTCAAATCCATGCGAAACAAATGATTTAGCTTCAGATACTTGCGATATAAGTGATATAGCTTCAAATGCAGGCGAAACTAACAAGTTAGCATAAAATCCATGCGAAACACATGATGTAGCTGCAAATCAATGCGATGTAGAAGGTATAGCTCCAAATCCATGCGAAACAAATGATTAAGCTTCAGATAGTTGCGATATAACAGATATAGCATTAAATGCAGGCGCAACTAACGAGTTAGCTTCAAATCCATGCAAAACACATGATTTTTCATCAAATACTTGTGATATAAGTGATATAGCTTCAAATGCAGATGAAGCAAACGAGCTAGCTTCAAATCTATGCGACGTAGAATTTTTGCTTCAAAGCCATGCGAAACCAATGATTTAGCGTCAGATACTTGCGATATAAGTGATATAGCTTCAAATGCAGACGAATCAATCGAGTTAGCTTCATATCTAAGCGAAACACAAAATTTAGCTTCAAATCGATGCGATGTAGAAGGTTTAGCTTCAAATCCATGCGAAACAAATGATTTAGTTTCAAACACTTGGGATATAAGTGATATAGCTTCAAATTGTGGCGAAACAAACGGGTTAGCTTCAAATCCAAGCGAAACACATGATTTAGCTTCAAATCAATGCGATGTAGAAGGTTTAGCTTCAAATCCATGCGAAACAAATGATTTAGCTTCAGATACTTGCGATATAAGTGATAAAGCAACAAATGAAGGTGAAACGAACGAGTTAGCTGCAAATCCATGCGAAACACAAGATTTAGCAGCAAATCAATGCGATGTAGAATGATTAGCTTCAAATCCATTCGAAACCAATGTTTTAGCTTCAGATACTTGCGATATAAGTGACATAGCTACAAATGCAGACGAAACAAACGAGTTAGCTCCAAATCCATGCGAAACAAACGATTTAGCTTCAAATCAATGCGAAGTAGAAGGCTTGGCTTCTAATCCATGCGGAACAAATGATTTAGCTTCATCTACTTGCCATATAAGTGATATAGATTCAACTGCAGGCGAAACAAACGAGTTAGCTTCATATACAAGCGAAACACATGATTTATCGTCAAATCAATGCGATGTAGAAGGTTTAGCTTCAAATCCATGCGAAACAAATGATTTAGCTTCAAACACTTGGGATATAAGTGATATACCTTCAAATGCAGACGAAACAAACGAGTTAGCTTCAAATGCTTGCGAAACACACGATTTACCTTCAAATCAGTGCGACGTAGAAGGTTTAGCTTCAAATCCACGGGAAACAAATGATTTAGCTTCAAACACTTGGGATATAAGTGATATAGCTTCAAATGTAGACGAAACAAACGAGCTTGCTTCAAATCCTTGCGACACACATGATGTAGCTGCAAAACAATGCGATGTAGAAGGCTTAGCTTCAATTCCATGCGGAACAAATGATTTAGCTTCAGATACTTCCGATATAAGTGATATAGGATCAAATGCAGACGAAACAAACAGGCTAGATTCAAAAACATACGAAACAAATGATTTAGCTTCAGATACTTGACATATAAGTGTTATAGCTTCAAGTGCGTACGAAACAAACGAGTTAGCTTCAAATCCATGCAAAACATATGAGTAAGCTTCAAATCAATGCTATGTAGAAGGTTTAGCTTCACTTACATGCGAAACACATGAGTTAGCTGCAAATCATTGCGGTGTAGATGGTTTAGCTTCATAACCATGCGAAACAAATGATTTAGTTTCAAACGCTTCCGATATAATTGATATAGCTTCAAATGCTGGCGAAACAAACGGGTTAGCTTCAAATCCAAGCGAAACACATGATTAAGCTTCAAATCAATGCGATGTAGAAAGTTTAGCTTCAAATCCATGCGAAACAAATGATTTAGGTTCAGATAATTGCGATATAAATGATGTAGCTTCAACTGCATACGAGACAAACGAGTTAGCTTCAGATCCAAGCGAAACACTTGATTCAGGTTCAAATCAATGCTATGTAGAACGTTTAGCTTCAAATCCATGCGAAACAAATGATTTAGCTTCAAATCAATGCGATGTAGACGGTTTACCTTCAAATCAGTGCGATGTAGAAGGTTTAGCTTCAAATCCATGCGAAACAAATGATTCAGCGTCAAACACTTGGGATGGAAGTGATATAGCTTGAAATGCAGACGAATCAAACGAGTTAGCTGCAAAATCCATTCGAAACATATGATATAGCTGCAAATCAATGCGATGTAGAAGGTTTAGATTCAAATCCATGCGGTACAAAAGGTTTAGCATCAAATCAATGCGATGTAGAATGTTTAGCTTCATGTCTATGCGAAACAAATAATTTAGGTTCAAATCTGTGCGATGTAGAAGGTTTAGCTTCAAATCCATGCGTAACAAATGATTTAGGTTCAGATACTTGCGATATAAGTGATATAGCTTCAAATGCAGGCGAAACTATCGAGTTAGATTCAAATCCATGCGAAACACATGATTTAGGTGCACATCATTGCGGTGTAGATGGTTTAGCTTCAAATCCATGCGAAACAAATGATTTAGCTTCAGATACTAGCGATATAAGTGATATAGCTTCAAATGCAGACGAATCAATCGAGTTATTTTCAATATCCATGCTATAAACATGATTTAGCTTCAAATCAATACGAAGTAGAAGGCTTAGCTTCAAATCCATGCGGAACAAATGATTTAGCTTCAGATACTTGCGATATAAGTGACATAGATTCAAATTCAGGGGAATCAAACGAGTTAGCTTCAAATCCATGCGAAACAAATGATTTAGCTTCAAATACTTGGGATACAAGTGATATAGCTTCAAATGTAGACGAAACAAACGAGTTAGCTTCAAATCCATGCAAAACATATGAGTAAGCTTCAAATCAATGCTATGTAGAAGGTTTAGCTTCACTTACATGCGAAACACATGATGTAGCTGCAAATCATTGCGGTGTAGATGGTTTAGCTTCAAATCCATGCGAAACAAATGATTCAGCGTCAAACACTTGGGATAGAAGTGATATAGCTTCAAATGCAGACGAATCAACCGAGTTAGCTGCAAAATCCATGCGGTACATATCATTTAGCTTCAAATCGATACGAAGTAGAAGGCTTAGCTTCATATCCATCCGTAACAAATGTTTTAGGTTCAGATACTTGCGATATAAGTGATATAGCTTCAAATGCAGGCGAAACTAACAAGTTAGCATAAAATCCATGCGAAACACATGATGTAGCTGCAAATCAATGCGATGTAGAAGGTATAGCTCCAAATCCATGCGAAACAAATGATTAAGCTTCAGATAGTTGCGATATAACAGATATAGCATTAAATGCAGGCGCAACTAACGAGTTAGCTTCAAATCCATGCAAAACACATGATTTTTCATCAAATACTTGTGATATAAGTGATATAGCTTCAAATGCAGATGAAGCAAACGAGCTAGCTTCAAATCTATGCGACGTAGAATTTTTGCTTCAAAGCCATGCGAAACCAATGATTTAGCGTCAGATACTTGCGATATAAGTGATATAGCTTCAAATGCAGACGAATCAATCGAGTTAGCTTCATATCTAAGCGAAACACAAAATTTAGCTTCAAATCGATGCGATGTAGAAGGTTTAGCTTCAAATCCATGCGAAACAAATGATTTAGTTTCAAACACTTGGGATATAAGTGATATAGCTTCAAATTCTGGCGAAGCAAACGGGTTAGCTTCAAATCCAAGCGAAACACATGATTTAGCTTCAAATCAATGCGATGTAGAAGGTTTAGCTTCAAATACATGCGAAACAAATGATTTAGGTTCAGATACTTGCGATATAAATCATGTAGCTTCAACTGCATGCGAGACAAACGAGTTAGCTTCAGATCCAAGCGAAACACTTGATTTAGCTTCTAATCAATGCGATGTAGACGGTTTAGCTTCACATCAATGCGATGTAGAAGTTTAACTTCAAATCGATGCGACACAAATGACTTAGCTTCAGACACTTGCGATAAAAGTGATATAGTGCAAACGATACAAACGAGTTAGCTTCATATCGAGCGAAACACACGATTTACCTTCAAATCAGTGCGATGTAGAAGGTTTAGCTTCAAATCCATGCGAAACAAATGATTTAGCTTCAAACACTTGGGATATAAGTGATATACCTTCAAATGCAGACGAAACAAACGAGTTAGCTTCAAATGCTTGCGAAATACATGATTTAGCTGCAAATCAATGCGATGTAGAAGGTTTTGCTTCAAATCCATGCGAAACAAATGATTTAGCTTCAGATACTTGCGATATATGTGATATAGCTTCATCTGCATGGGAAACAAACGAGTTAGCTTCAAATCCATGCGAAACAAATGATTGAGCTTCAAACAGTTGGGATATAGTCTATATAGCTTCAAATGCAGGAGAAACAAACCAGTTAGCTTCAATTCCATACATAACAAATGATTTAGCTTAAAATTAATGCGAAACACATCTATTAGCTTCAAATTCGTGCGAAACACATGATTTAGCTGCAAATCAATGCGATGTAGAAGGTTTTGCTTCAAATCCATGCGAAACAAATGATTTAGCTTCAGATACTTGCGATATATGTGATATAGCTTCATCTGCATGCGAAACAAACGAGTTAGCTTCAAATCCATGCGAAACACATGATTTAGATGCAAATCAATGCGATGTAGAAGGTTTAGCTTCAAATCCATGCGAAACAAATGATTTAGCTTCAGATACTTGCGATATAAGTGATAAAGCATCAAATGCAGGTGAAACGAACGAGTTAGCTGCAAATCCATGCCATACACATGATTTAGCAGCAAATCAATGCCATGTAGAATGTTTAGCTTCAAATCCATTCGAAACCAATGTTTTAGCTTCAGATACTTGCGATAAAAGTGACATAGCTTCAAATGCAGACGAAACAAACGAGTTAGCTCCAAATCCATGCGAAACAAACGATTTAGCTTCAAATCAATGCGAAGTAGAAGGCTTGGCTTCTAATCCATGCGGAACAAATGATTTAGCTTCATATACTTGCGATATAAGTGATATAGATTCAACTGCAGGCGAAACAAACGAGTTAGCTTCATATACAAGCGAAACACATGATTTATCGTCAAATCAATGCGATGTAGAAGGTTTAGCTTCAAATCCATGCGAAACAAATGATTTAGCTTCAAACACTTGGGATATAAGTGATATACCTTCAAATGCAGACGAAACAAACGAGTTAGCTTCAAATCCTTGCGAAACACATGATTTAGCTGCAAATCAATGCGATGTAGAAGGATTTGCTTCAAATCCATGCGAAACAAATGATTTAGCTTCAGATACTTGCGATATATGTGATATAGATTCATCAGCATGCGAAACAAACGAGTTAGCTTCAAATCCATGCGAAACACATGATTTAGATGCAAATCAATGCGATGTAGAAGGTTTAGCTTCTAATCCAGGCGAAACAAATGATTTACCTTCAGATACTTGCGATATAAGTGACATAGCTTCAAAAGCAGGCGAAACTAACGAGTTACCTTCAAATCCATTCGACACAAATGATTAAACTTCAACTACTTGCGATATAAATGCTGTAGCTTCAAATGCACGAGAAACAAACGAGTTAGATTCAAATCCAAGCAAAACACATGATTAAGATTCAAATGCATGCGAAAGGCAAGATTTATGTTCAAATTCATGCGAAACACAGGGTTTAGATTCAAATTCATGCGAAACAAATGATTTAGCTTCAGATACTTGCGATATAAGTGATATAGCATCAAATGCTGGCGAAACGACCGCGTTAGCTTCAAATCCATGCGAAACACATGATTAAGCTTCAAATGCATGCGAAAAGCAAGATTTAGGTTCAAATTCATGCGAAACACAGGGTTTAGATTCAAATTCATGCGAAACAAATGATTTAGCTTCAGATACTTGCGATATAAGTGATATAGCATCAAATGCTGGCGAAACGACCGAGTTAGCTTCAAGTCCATGCGAAACACATGATTTAGCTGCAAATCAATGCGATGTAGAAGGTTTAGCTTCAAATCCATGCGAAACAAATGATTTAGCTTCAGATACTTGCGATATAAGTGATATAGCTTCAAATGCAGGCGAAACTAACAAGTTAGCATAAAATCCATGCGAAACACATGATGTAGCTGCAAATCAATGCGATGTAGAAGGTATAGCTCCAAATCCATGCGAAACAAATGATTAAGCTTCAGATAGTTGCGATATAACAGATATAGCATTAAATGCAGGCGCAACTAACGAGTTAGCTTCAAATCCATGCAAAACACATGATTTTTCATCAAATACTTGTGATATAAGTGATATAGCTTCAAATGCAGATGAAGCAAACGAGCTAGCTTCAAATCTATGCGACGTAGAATTTTTGCTTCAAAGCCATGCGAAACCAATGATTTAGCGTCAGATACTTGCGATATAAGTGATATAGCTTCAAATGCAGACGAATCAATCGAGTTAGCTTCATATCTAAGCGAAACACAAAATTTAGCTTCAAATCGATGCGATGTAGAAGGTTTAGCTTCAAATCCATGCGAAACAAATGATTTAGTTTCAAACACTTGGGATATAAGTGATATAGCTTCAAATTCTGGCGAAACAAACGGGTTAGCTTCAAATCCAAGCGAAACACATGATTTAGCTTCAAATCAATGCGATGTAGAAGGTTTAGCTTCAAATCCATGCGAAACAAATGATTTAGCTTCAGATACTTGCGATATAAGTGATAAAGCAACAAATGAAGGTGAAACGAACGAGTTAGCTGCAAATCCATGCGAAACACAAGATTTAGCAGCAAATCAATGCGATGTAGAATGATTAGCTTCAAATCCATTCGAAACCAATGTTTTAGCTTCAGATACTTGCGATATAAGTGACATAGCTACAAATGCAGACGAAACAAACGAGTTAGCTCCAAATCCATGCGAAACAAACGATTTAGCTTCAAATCAATGCGAAGTAGAAGGCTTGGCTTCTAATCCATGCGGAACAAATGATTTAGCTTCATCTACTTGCCATATAAGTGATATAGATTCAACTGCAGGCGAAACAAACGAGTTAGCTTCATATACAAGCGAAACACATGATTTATCGTCAAATCAATGCGATGTAGAAGGTTTAGCTTCAAATCCATGCGAAACAAATGATTTAGCTTCAAACACTTGGGATATAAGTGATATACCTTCAAATGCAGACGAAACAAACGAGTTAGCTTCAAATGCTTGCGAAACACATGATTTAGCTGCAAATCAATGCGATGTAGAAGGTTTTGCTTCAAATCCATGCGAAACAAATGATTTAGCTTCAGATACTTGCGATATATGTGATATAGCTTCATCTGCATGCGAAACAAACGAGTTAGCTTCAAATCCATGCGAAACACATGATTTAGATGCAAATCAATGCGATGTAGAAGGTTTAGCTTCAAATCCATGCGAAACAAATGATTTAGCTTCTGATACTTGCGATATAAGTGATAAAGCATCAAATGCAGGTGAAACGAACGAGTTAGCTGCAAATCCATGCGAAACACATGATTTAGCAGCAAATCAATGCGATGTAGAATGTTTAGCTTCAAATCCATTCGAAACCAATGTTATAGCTTCAGATACTTGCGATATAAGTGACATAGCTTCATCTGCATGCGAAACAAACGAGTTAGCTTCAAATCCATGCGAAACACATGATTTAGCTGCAAAATCAATGCGATGTAGAAGGTTTAGCTTCAAATCCATGCGAAACAAATGATTTAGCTTCAGATACTTGCGATATATGTGATATAGCTTCATCTGCATGCGAAACAAACGAGTTAGCTTCAAATCCATGCGAAACAAATGATTGAGCTTCAGATACTTGCGATATAAATGATATAGCTTCAAATGCAGACGAAACAAACGAGTTAGCTTTATATCCAAGCGAAACACATGATTTATCATCAAATCAATGCGATGTAGAAGGTTTAGCTTCATATCCATGCGATACAAACGATTTAGCTTCATATACTTGCGATATAAGTGATATAGCTTCAAATGCAGACGAAACAAACGAGTTAGCTTCATATCCAAGCGAAACACATGATTTATCGTCAAATCAATGCGATGTATAAGATTTTGCTTCAAATCCATGCGAAACAAATGATTTAGCTTCAGATACTTGCGATATATGTGATATAGCTTCATCTGCATGCGAAACAAACGAGTTAGCTTCAAATCCATGCGAAACGAATGATTGAGCTTCAAACAGTTGGGATATAGGCTATATAGCTTCAAATGCAGGCGAAACAAACCAGTTAGCTTCAATTCCATACATAACAAATGATTTAGCTTAAAATTAATGCGAAACACATCTATTAGCTTCAAATTCGTGCGAAACACATGATTTAGCTGCAAATCAATGCGATGTAGAAGGTTTAGCTTCAAATCCATGCGAAACAAATGATTTAGCTTCATATACTTGCGATATATGTGATATAGCTTCATCTGCATGCGAAACAAACGAGTTAGCTTCAAATCCATGCGAAACACATGATTTAGATGCAAATCAATGCGATGTAGAAGGTTTAGCTTCAAATCCATGCGAAACAAATGATTTAGCTTCAGATACTTGCGATATAAGTGATAAAGCATCAAATGCAGGTGAAACGAACGAGTTAGCTGCAAATCCATGCCATACACATGACTTAGCAGCAAATCAATGCCATGTAGAATGTTTAGCTTCAAATCCATTCGAAACCAATGTTTTAGCTTCAGATACTTGCGATATAAGTGACATAGCTTCAAATGCAGACGAAACAAACGAGTTAGCTTCAAATCCATGCGAAACACATGATTGAACTGCAAATCAATGCGATGTAGGAGTTCTAGCTTCAAATCCATGCAAAAAAAATGATTTTTCTTCAAATACTTGCGATACAAGTGAAATAGCTTCAAATGCAGGCGAAACAAACGAGTTAGCAGCAAATCCATGCGACACAAATGATTTTGCATCAGATACATGCGATATAAGTTATATAGCTTCAAATGCAGGGGAAACAAACGAGTTAGCAGCAAATCCATGCAAAACACATGAATGAGCTTCAAATCATTACTATGTAGAAGGTTCAGCTTCAAATCCATGCGACACAAATGATTTAGCTTCAGATGCTTGGGATATAAGTGATATAGCTCTAAATGAAGACGAAACAAACGATTTAGCTTCAAATCCATGCGAAACACATGATTTATCAGCAAAACAATGCGATGTAGAATGCTTAGCTTCAAACCCACGCGAAACAAAAGATTTAGGGTCACATACATTCCATTTGTGATATAGCTTCAAATGCAGGAGAAACAAACGAGTTAGCTCCAAATCCATGCGAAACAAACGATTTACCTTCAAATCAATGCGAAGTAGAGGGTTTAGCTTCAAATCCATGCGACACAAATGATTTGGCTTCAAATCCTTGCGATATAAATTATATAGTTTCAAATGAAGACGAAACAAACGAGTTAGCTTCAAATCCATGCAAAACACATGATTATGCTTCAAATCCATGTCACGTAGAAGGTATAGCTTCAAATTCATGCGACACAAGTGATTTAGCTTCAGATACTTGCGATATAAGTCATATAGCTCCAAATGCAGGGTAAACAAACGAGTTAGCTTCAAATCCATGCGAAACAAATGATTTAGCTTCAGATAATAGCGATATATGTGATATTGCTTCAAGTGCAGACGAAACAAACGAGTTAGCTTCAAATCCAAGCGGAAAACACGATTGAGCTTAAAATTAATGCGATTTAGAACGTTTAGCTTCAAATCCATGCGAATCAAACGATTTTTCTTCAAATACTTGCGATACAAGTGATATAGCTTCAAATGCATGCGAAACAAGTTACCTTCAAATCCATGCGACACAAATGATTTTGCATCAGATACATGCGATATAAGTGATATAGCTTCAAATGCAGGGGAAACAAACGAGTTAGCAGCAAATCCATGCAAAACACATGATTGAGCTTCAAATCATTACTATGTAGAAGGTTCAGCTTCAAATCCATGCGACACAAATGATTTAGCTTCAGATGCTTGGGATATAAGTGATATAGCTTCAAATGGAGCCGAAAAAAACGAGTTAGCTTCAAATCAATGCGAAGTAGAAGGCTTAGCTTCCAATCCATGTGGAACAAATGATTTAGCTTCAAATACTTGCGATATAAGTGACACAGCTTCAAATGCAGGGGAAACAAACGAGATAGCTTAAAATCCACGCGATACACATGATTTAGCTTCAATCAATGCGATGTAGATGGTTTAGCTTCAAATCCATGCGACACAAATGATTTGGCTTCAAATCCTTGCGATATAAATTATATAGTTTCAAATGCAAACGAAACAAACGAGTTAGCTACAAATCCATGCGAAACAAACGATTTAGCTTCAAATCAATGCGATGTAGAAGGTTTAGCGTCGAATCCATGCGAAACAACTGATTTAGCTTCAAACACTCGGCATATATGTGATATAGCTTCAAATGCAGACGAAACAGACGAGTAAGCTTCAAATCCATGCGAAACGCAGGAATTAGCTGCAAATCAATGCGATGTAGAAGGTTTAGGTTCAAATCCATGCGAAACAAATGATTGAGCTTCAAACAGTTGGGATATAGGCTATATAGCTTCAAATGCTGGCGAAACAAACCAGATAGCTTCAATTCCATACGTAACACATAATTTAGCTTAAAAATAATGCGAAACACATCTATTAGCTTCAAATTCGTGCGAAACACATGATTTAGCTGCAAATCAATGCGATGTAGAAGGTTTTGCTTCAAATCCATGCGAATCAAGCGATTTAGCATCAGTTACTCGCGATATAAGTGACATAGCTTCAAATGCAGGAGAAACAAACGAGTTAGCTTCAAATCCATGCAAAACACATGATTGAGCTTCAAATCAATGCTATGTAGTAGGTTTAGCTTCAAATCCATGCGACACAAATGATTTAGCTTCAGATACTTGCGATATAAGTGATATTGCTTCGAATGCAGACGATTCAAACGAGTTAGCTTCAAAATCCATGCGATACAGAAGATTTAGCTTCAAATCAATGCGAAGTAGAAGGTTTAGCTTCAAATCCATGCGAAACAAATGATTTAGCTTCAGATACTAGCGATATATGTGATATTGCTTCAAGTGTACACGAAACAAACCAGTTACCTTCAAATCGATGCGGAACACATGATTTAGCTTAAAATTCATGCGATTTAGAAGGTTTAGCTTCAAATCCATGCGACACAAATTATTGAGCTGCAAACACTTGGGATATAGGTGATATAGCTTCAGCTGCATGCGAAGCAAACGAGTTAGCTTCAAGTCCATGCGATTTAGAAGGTTTAGCTTCAAATCCATGCGAAACAAATGATTTAGCTTCAAACACTTGGGATATAAGTGATATAGCTTCAAATGTAGACGAAACAAACGAGTTAGCTTCAGATCCATGCGAAACACATGATTTGGCTGCAAATCAATGCGACGTTGAAGGTTTAGCTTCAAATCCATGCGAAACAAATGATTTATCTTCAGATACTAGCGATATAAGTGATATTGCTTCAAGTGCAGACTAAACAAACGAGTTAGCTTCAAATCCATGCGAAACAAATGATTTAGCTTCAAACACTTGGGATATAAGTGATATACCTTCAAATGCAGACGAAACAAACGAGTTAGCTTCATATCCAAGCGAAACACATGATTTATATGCTTATTAATGCGAAATAGAAGGTTTAGCTTCAAATCCATGAGAAACAAATGATTTAGCATCAGATACTTGCGATATAAGTGATATAGCATCTAAGGCAGGCGAAACGAACGAGTTAGCTTCAAATCCATGCGAAACACATGATTTAGCTGCAAATCAATGCGATGTAGAAGGTTTAGCTTCAAATCCATGCGAAACAAATGATTTAGCTTCAAATACTTGGGATATAAGTGATATAGCTTCAAATGCCGACGAATCAAACGAGTTAGCTTCAAAATCCATTCGAAACACATGATTTAGCTGCAAATCAATGCGATGTAGAAGGTTTAGATCGAAATCCATGCGGTTCACAGGGTCGAGCATCAAATCAATGCGATGTAGAAGGTTTAGCTTCATATCTATGCGATACAAATGATTGAGCTTCAACACTTGGGATATAGGTGATATAGCTTCAAATGCAGACGAATCAAACGAGTTAGCTTCAAAATCCATTCGAAACACATGATTTAGCTGCAAATCAATGCGATGTAGAAGGTATAGCGTCAAATCCATGCGAAACAAATGATTTAGATTCAGATACTTGCGATAAAACTGATATAGCTACAAATGCAGGCGCAACTAACGAGTTAGCTTCAAATCCATGCAAAACACATGATTTTTCTTCAAATACTTGCGATTTAAGTGATATAGCCTCAAATGCAGATGAAGCAAACGAGCTAGCTTCAAATCTATGCGATGTAGAATTTTTGCTTCAAAGCCATGCGAAACCAATGATTTAGCGCCAGTTACTTGCGATATAAGTGACATAGCTTCAAATGCAATCGAAACAAACGAGATAGTATCAAATACAAGAGAATCACATAATTTAGCTGCAAATAAATGCGCTTTAGAAGGTTGAGCTTCAAATCCATGCGAAACAAATGATTTAGGTTCAAATGAATGCGATGTAGAAGGTTTAGCTTCAAATCCATGCGAAACAAATGATTTAGATTCAAACACTTGGGATATAAGTAATATAGCTTCAATTGCAGACGAACCAAACGAGTTAGCTTCAAAATCCATTCGAAACACATGATTTAGCTGCAAATCAATGCGATGTAGAAGGTTTAGATTCAAATCCATGAGAAACAAATGATTTAGCATCAGATACTTGCGATATGAGTGATATAGAATCAAATGCAGGCGAAACGAACGAGTTAGCTTCAAATCCATGCGAAACACATGATTTAGCTGCAAATCAATGCGATGTAGAAGGTTTAGCTTCAAATCCATGCGAAACAAATGATTTAGCTTCAAACACTTGGGATATAAGTGATATAGCTTCAAATGCAGACGAATCAAACGAGTTAGCTTCAAAATTCATTCAAAACACATGATTTAGCTGCAAATCAATGCGATGTAGAAGGTTTAGATTGAAATCCATGCGGTACACAAGGTTTAGCATCAAATTAATACGATGTAGAAGGTTTACCTTCAAATCTATGCGAAACAAATGATTGAGCTTCAAACACTTGGGATATAGGTGATATAGATGCAACTGCATGCGAAACAAACGAGTTAGCTTCATAACCAAGCGAAACACATGATTTATATGCTTATTAATGCGAAATAGAAGGTTTAGCTTCAAATCCATGAGAAACAAATGATTTAGCATCATATACTTGCGATATAAGTGATATAGCATCTAAGGCAGGCGAAACGAACGAGTTAGCTTCAAATCCATGCGAAACACATGATTTAGCTGCAAATCAATGCGATGTAGAAGGTTTAGCTTCAAATCCATGCGAAACAAATGATTTAGCTTCAAACACTTGGGATATAAGTGATATAGCTTCAAATGCCGACGAATCAAACGAGTTAGCTTCAAAATCCATTCGAAACACATGATTTAGCTGCAAATCAATGCGATGTAGAAGGTTTAGATCGAAATCCATGCGGTTCACAGGGTCGAGCATCAAATCAATGCGATGTAGAAGGTTTAGCTTCATATCTATGCGATACAAATGATTGAGCTTCAACACTTGGGATATAGGTGATATAGCTTCAAATGCAGACGAATCAAAAGAGTTAGCTTCAAAATCCATTCGAAACACATGATTTAGCTGCAAATCAATGCGATGTAGAATGTATAGCGTCAAATCCATGCGAAACAAATGATTTAGATTCAGATATTTGCGATAAAACTGATATAGCTTCAAATGCAGGCGCAACTAACGAGTTAGCTTCAAATCCATGCAAAACACATGATTTTTCTTCAAATACTTGCGATTTAAGTGATATAGCCTCAAATGCAGATGAAGCAAACGAGCTAGCTTCAAACCTATGCGATGTAGAATTTTTGCTTCAAAGCCATGCGAAACCAATGATTTAGCGCCAGTTACTTGCGATATAAGTGACATAGCTTCAAATGCAATCGAAACAATCGAGATAGTATCAAATACAAGAGAATCACATAATTTAGCTGCAAATAAATGCGCTTTAGAAGGTTGAGCTTCATATCCATGCGAAACAAATGATTTAGGTTCAAATCAATGCGATGTAGAAGGTTTAGCTTCAAATCCATGCGAAACAAATGATTTAGATTCAAACACTTGGGATATAAGTAATATAGCTTCAATTGCAGACGAACCAAACGAGTTAGCTTCAAAATCCATTCGAAACACATGATTTAGCTGCAAATAAATGCGATGCAGAAGGTTTAGATTCAAATCCATGAGAAACAAATGATTTAGCATCAGATACTTGCGATATGAGTGATATAGAATCAAATGCAGGCGAAACGAACGAGTTAGCTTCAAATCCATGCGAAACACATGATTTAGCTGCAAATCAATGCGATGTAGAAGGTTTAGCTTCAAATCCATGCGAAACAAATGATTTAGCTTCAAACACTTGGGATATAAGTGATATAGCTTCAAATGCAGACGAATCAAACGAGTTAGCTTCAAAATTCATTCAAAACACATGATTTAGCTGCAAATCAATGCGATGTAGAAGGTTTAGATTGAAATCCATGCGGTTCACAAGGTTTAGTATCAAATCAATGCGATGTAGAAGGTTTAGCTTCATATCTATGCGAAACAAATGATTGAGCTTCAAACACTTGGTATATAGGTGATATAGCTTCAAATGCAGACGAATCAAACGAGTTAGCTTCAAAATCCATTCGAAACACATGATTTAGCTGCAAATCAATGCGATGTAGAAGGTTTAGCTTCAAATCCATGCGGTACACAAGGTTTAGCATCAAATTAATTCGATGTAGAAGGTTTACCTTCAAATCTATGCGAAACAAATGATTGAGCTTCAAACACTTGGAATATAGTTTAAATATCTTCAAATGAAGACGACTCAAACGAGTTAGCTTCAAAATCCATTCGAAACACATGAGTTAGCTGCAAATCAATGCGATGTGGAAGGTTTAGATTGAAATCCATGCGGTTCACAAGGTTTAGTATCAAATCAATGCGATGTAGAAGGTTTAGCTTCATATCTATGCGAAACAAATGATTGAGCTTCAAACACTTGGGATATAGGTGATATAGCCTCAAATGCAGACGAATCAAACGAGTTAGCTTCAAAATCCATTCGAAACACATGATTTAGCTGCAAATCAATGCGATGTAGAAGGTTTAGCTTCAAATCCATGCGGTACACAAGGTTTAGCATCAAATTAATACGATGTAGAAGGTTTACCTTCAAATCTATGCGAAACAAATGATTGAGCTTCAAACACTTGGAATATAGTTTAAATATCTTCAAATGAAGACGAATCAAACGAGTTAGCTTCAAAATCCATTCGAAACACATGAGTTAGCTGCAAATCAATGCGATGTAGAAGGTATAGCTTCAAATCCATGCGAAACAAATGATTTAGCTTCAGATACTTGCGATATAACTGATATAGCTTCAAATGCAGGCGCAACTAACGAGTTAGCTTCAAATCCATGCAAAACACATGATTTTTCTTCAAATACTTGCGATATAAGTGATATAGCTTCAAATGCAGATGAAGCAAACGAGCTAGCTTCAAATCTATGCGATGTAGAAATTTTGCTTCAAAGCCATGCGAAACATATGATTTAGCATCAGATGCTTGCGATATAAATGATATAGCTTCAAATGCAGACGAAACAAACGAGTTAGATTCATATCCAAGCGAAACACATGATTTATATGCTTATTAATGCGAAATAGAAGGTTTAGCTTCGAATCCATGAGAAACAAATGATTTAGCATCAGATACTTGCGATATAAGTGATATAGCATCTAAGGCAGGCGAAACGAACGAGTTAGCTTCAAATCCATGCGAAACACATGATTTAGCTGCAAATCAATGCGATGTAGAAGGTTTAGCTTCAAATCCATGCGAAACAAATGATTTAGCTTCAAACACTTGGGATATAAGTGATATAGCTTCAAATGCAGACGAATCAAACGAGTTAGCTTCAAAATTCATTCAAAACACATGATTTAGCTGCAAATCAATGCGATGTAGAAGGTTTAGCTTCATATCTATGCGAAACAAATGATTGAGCTTCAAACACTTGGGATATACGTGATATAGCTTCAAATGCAGAAGAATCAAACGAGTTAGCTTCAAAATCCATTCGAAACACATGATTTAGCTGCAAATCAATGCGAAATAGAAGGTTTAGCTTCAAATCCATGCGAAACAAATGATTTAGTTTCAAACACTTGGGATATAAGTGATATAGCATCAAATGCAGGCGAAACGAACGAGTAAGCTTCAAATCCATGCGAAACAAATGATGTAGCTACAAATCAATTCGAAGTAGAAGGAATAGCTTCAAATCCATACGGAACAAATGGTTTAGCTACAAATACTTGTGATATATGTTACTTAGATTCATCAGCATGCGCAACAAAAGAGTTAGTTTCAAATCCATGCCAAACACACGATTTAGCAGCAAATCAATGTGATGTAGAAGGTTTAGCTTCAAAATCCATGCGATACACATGATTTAGCTGCAAATCAATGCGATGTAGAAGGTTTAGCTTCAAATCCATGCGAAACAAATGATTTAGCTTCAAACACTTGGGATATAAGTGATATAGCTTCAAATGCCGACGAATCAAACGAGTTAGCTTCAAAATCCATTCGAAACACATGATTTAGCTGCAAATCAATGCGATGTAGAAGGTTTAGCTTCAAATCCATGCGAAAAAAATGATTTAGCTTCAAACACTTGGGATATAAGTGATATAGCTTCAAATGCCAACGAATCAAACGAGTTAGCTTCAAAATCCATTCGAAACACATGATTTAGCTGCAAATCAATGCGATGTAGAAGGTTTAGATCGAAATCCATGCGGTTCACAAGGTCGAGCATCAAATCAATGCGATGTAGAAGGTTTAGCTTCATATCTATTCGAAACAAATGATTGAGCTTCAACACTTGGGATATAGGTGATATAGCTTCAAATGCAGACGAATCAAACGAGTTAGCTTCAAAATCCATTCGAAACACATGATTTAGCTGCAAATCAATGCGATGTAGAAGGTATAGCGTCAAATCCATGCGAAACAAATGATTTAGATTCAGATACTTGCGATAAAACTGATATAGCTTCAAATGCAGGCGCAACTAACGAGTTAGCTTCAAATCCATGCAAAACACATGATTTGTCTTCAAATACTTGCAATTTAAGTGATATAGCTTCAAATGCAGATGGAGCAAACGAGCTAACTTCAAATCTATGCGATGTAGAATTTTTGCTTCAAAGCCATGCGAAACCAATGATTTAGCGCCAGTTACTTGCGATGTAAGTGACATAGCTTCAAATGCAATCGAAACAAACGAGATAGTATCAAATACAAGAGAATCACATGATTTAGCTGCAAATAAATGCGCTTTAGAAGGTTGAGCTTCAAATCCATGCGAAACAAATAATTTAGGTTCAAATCAATGCGATGTAGAAGGTTTAGCTTCAAATCCATGCGAAACAAATGATTTAGATTCAAACACTTGGGATATGAGTAATATAGCTTCAATTGCAGACGAACCAAACGAGTTAGCTTCAAAATCCATTCGAAACACATGATTTAGCTGCAAATCAATGCGATGTAGAAGGTTTAGATTCAAATCCATGAGAAACAAATGATTTAGCATCAGATACTTGCGATATGAGTGATATAGAATCAAATGCAGGCGAAAAGAACGAGTTAGCTTCAAATCCATGCGAAACACATGATTTAGCTGCAAATCAATGCGATGTAGAAGGTTTTGCTTCAAATCCATGCGAAACAAATGATTTAGCTTCAAACACTTGGGATATAAGTGATATAGCTTCAAATGCAGACGAATCAAACGAGTTAGCTTCAAAATTCATTCAAAACACATGATTTAGCTGCAAATCAATGCGATGTAGAAGGTTTAGATTGAAATCCATGCGGTACACAAGGTTTAGCATCAAATTAATACGATGTAGAAGGTTTACATTCAAATCTATGCGAAACAAATGATTGAGCTTCAACACTTGGATATAGGTGATATAGATGCAACTGCATGCGAAACAAACGAGTTAGCTTCATATCCAAGCGAAACACATGATTTATATGCTTATTAATGCGAAATAGAAGGTTTAGCTTCAAATCCATGCGAAACAAATGATTTAGTTTCAAACACTTGGGATATAAGTGATATAGCATCAAATGCAGGCGAAACGAACGAGTAAGCTTCAATCCATGCGAAACAAATGATGTAGCTACAAATCAATTCGAAGTAGGAGGAATAGCTTCAAATCCATACGCAACAAATGGTTTAGCTACAAATACTTGTGATATACGTTACTTAGATTCATCAGCATGCGCAACAAAAGAGTTAGTTTCAAATCCATGCGAAACACATGATTTAGCAGCAAATCAATGCGATGTAGAAGGTTTAGCTTCAAAATCCATGCGATACACATGATTAAGCTTCAAATCAATGCGAAGTAGAAGGCTTAGTTTCAAATCCATTCGAAACAAATGATTTAGGTTCAAATCAATGCGATATAAGTGATATAGCATAAAATGCAGTCGAATCAAACGAGTTAGTTTTCAACATCCATGCGATACACATCATTTAGCTTCAAATCGATAAGAAGTAGAAGGCTTAGCTTCAATCCATGCGTGACAAATAATTTTAGTTTCAGATTCTTGCGATATAACTGATATATCTTCAAATGCAGGGGAAACAAACGAGTTAGCTTCAAATCCATGCGAAACAAATGATTAGGCTTCAAATCAATGCGATGTAGACGGTTTAGCTTCACATCATTGCGAATCAAGTGATTTAGCATCAGTTACTCGCGATATAAGTGACATAGCTTCAAATGCAGGAGAAACAAACGAGTTAGCTTCAAATCCATGCAAAACACATGATTGAGCTTCAAATCAATGCTATGTAGTAGGTTTAGCTTCAAATCCATGCGACACAAATGATTAAGCTTCAGATACTTGCGATGTAAGTGATATTGCTTCGAATGCAGGAGAAACAAACGAGTTAGCTCGAAATCCAAGCGAAAAAACATGATTTTGCTTCATATCAATGCGAGGTAGAAGGCTTAGATTCAAATCCATGCAAAACACACGATTTAACAGCAAATCAATGCGATGTCGATGGTTTAGCTTCAAATCCATGCGAAACCAATGATTTAGCTTCAGATACTTGCGATATATGTGATATTGATTCAACTGCATGCGAAACAAACGAGTTAGCTTCAAATCCAAGCGAAACACATGATTTTGCTGCAAATCAATGCGATGTAGAAAGTTTAGCGTCAAATCCATGCGAAACAAATGATTTAGCATTAGATACTTGCGATATAAGTGATATAGCTTCAAATGCAGGGGAAACAAACGAGTTAGCTTCAATCCATGCGGAACAAATGATTGAGCTGCAAACACTTGGGATATAAGAGATATAGCTTCAAATGCAGACGAAACAAACGAGTTAGCTTCAAATCCTTGCGGAACACATGATTTAGCTTAAAACTCATGCGATACACGTGGATTAGATTGAAATCCATGCCAAACAAATACTTTAGATTCAGATACTTGTGATATACGTTGTTTAGATTCAACTGCATGCGCAACAAACGAGTTAGCTTCAAATCCATTCAAAACACATGATTGAGCTTCAAATCAATGCTATGTAGAAGGTTCGGCTTCAAATCCATGCGACACAAATGATTTAGGGTCACATACTTTCGATTTGTGATATAGCTTCAAATGCAGGAGATACAAACGAGTTAGCTCCAAATCCATGCGAAACAAACGATGTAGCTTCAAATCAATGCGAAGTAGAAGGCTTAGGTTCTAATCCATGCGGAACAAATGATTTAGCTTCAAATACTTACGATATAAGTGATATAGATTCAACTGCAGGCAAAACAAACGAGTTAGCTTCATATACAAGCGAAACACATGATTTAGCTTCAAATCAATGCGATGTAGAAGTTTTAGCTTCGAATCCATGCGAAAACAAATGATTTAGCTTCAAACACTTGGGATATAAGTGATGTAGCTTCAAATGCAGACGAAACAAACGAGTTAGCTTCAAATCCTTGCGAAACACATGATTTAGCTTAAAACTCATGCGATACACGTGGATTAGATTGAAATCCATGCCAAACAAATACTTTAGATTCAGATACTTGTGATATACGTTGTTTAGATACAACTGCATGCGCAACAAACGAGTTAGCTTCAAATCCATGCGTAACAAATGATTGAGCTTCAAACAGTTGGGATATAGGCTATATAGCTTCAAATGCAGGCGAAAAAACCAGTTAGCTTCAACTCCATACGTAACAAATGATTTAGCTTAAAATTAATGCGAAACACATCTATTACCTTCAAATTCTTGCGAAACACATGATTTAGCTTCATATCAATGCGAAGTAGAAAGCTTAGATTCAAATCCATGTGAAACGAATAGTTTGACTTCAAATACTTGTGAGATACATGATTTAGCTTCAACTGCACATGAATCAAACGTGTAGGCTTCAAATTCGAGCGAAACACACGATATAGCTCCAAATCAATGCGATGTAGAAGTTTTAGCTTCAAATCCATGCGAATCAAATGATTTAGCTTCAAACACTTTGGATATAAGTGATATAGCTTCAAACGCAGACGAATCAAACGAGTTAGCTTCAAAACCCATGCCATACACATTATTTAGCTCCAAATCAGTGCGAGGTAGAAGGCTTAGCTTCAAATCCATGAGAAAGAAATGATTTAGGTTCAGACAATTGTGATATAAGTGATATAGCTTCAGATGCAGGCGAAAAGTACGAGATAGCTTCAAATCCATGCGAAACACATGCTTTAGCTGCAAATCAATGCGATGTAGAATGTTTAGCTTCAAATCCATGCGAAACAAATGATTTAGATTCAGATACTTGCGATATTAGTGATATAGCTTCAACTGCAGACGAAACAAACGAGTTAGCTTCAAATTCATGCGAAACACATGTTTCTGCTTCAAATCAATGCGAAGTAGAAGGTTTACCTTCCAAATCCATGCGAGACACATGATTTAGCAGCAAATCAATCTGATGTAGAAGATATAGCTTCAAATCCGTGAGAAACAAATGATTTAGCTTCAGATACTATCGATAGAAGTGATATAGATTCAAATACAGACGAATCGAACGATTTAGTTTCAAAATCCATGTGGAACAAATGAATTAGCTTCAAATCAGTGCGATGTAGGAGATTTATCTTCAAATCCATGCGATACAAATGGTTTAGCTTCTAATACTTATGATATACATGATTTAGCTTCAACTGCTTGCGAAACAAACGAGATAGATTCCAACCCATGCGATACACATGAGTTAGTTTCAAATCAATGCGAAGTAGGAGGCTTAGCTTCAAATCCATTGCGATACAAATGATTTAACTTCAAATCAATGCGAAGTAGAATGCTTATCTTCAAATCCATGCGAAAGACATAATTTTGCTTCAAATCACTGCGAAGTAGAAGATTTAGAAACATATCCATACGAATCAAATGGTTTAGCTTCAAATACTTGTGATATAAGTGATTCAGCTTCAAATGCAGGCGAAACAAACGAGTTAGCTTCAAATCCATGCAAAACACATGATTTTTCTTCAAATACTTGCGATATAAGTGATATAGCTTCAAATGCACATGAAGCAAACGAGCTAGCTTCAAATCTATGCGATGTAGAAATTTTGCTTCAAAGCCATGCGAAACATATGATTTAGCATCAGATGCTTGCGATATAAACGATATAGCTTCAAATGCAGAGGAAACAAACGAGTTAGCTTCATATCCAAGCGAAACACATGATTTATATGCTTATTAATGCGAAATAGAAGGTTTAGCTTCAAATCCATGAGAAATAAATGATTTAGCATCAGATACTTGCGATATAAGTGATATAGCATCTAATGCAGGCGAAACGAACGAGTTAACTTCAAATCCATGCGAAACACATGATTTAGCTGCAAATCAATGCGATGTAGAAGGTTTAGCTTCAAATCCATGCGAAACAAATGATTTAGCTTCAAACACTTGGGATATAAGTGATATAGCTTCAAATGCAGACGAATCAAACGAGTTAGCTTCAAAATTCATTCAAAACACATGATTTAGCTGCAAATCAATGCGATGTAGAAGGTTTAGCTTCATATCTATGCGAAACAAATGATTGAGCTTCAAACACTTGGGATATACGTGATATAGCTTCAAATGCAGAAGAATCAAACGAGTTAGCTTCAAAATCCATTCGAAACACATGATTTAGCTGCAAATCAATGCGAAATAGAAGGTTTAGCTTCAAATCCATGCGAAACAAATGATTTAGTTTCAAACACTTGGGATATAAGTGATATAGCATCAAATGCAGGCGAAACGAACGAGTAAGCTTCAAATCCATGCGAAACAAATGATGTAGCTACAAATCAATTCGAAGTAGAAGGAATAGCTTCAAATCCATACGGAACAAATGGTTTAGCTACAAATACTTGTGATATATGTTACTTAGATTCATCAGCATGCGCAACAAAAGAGTTAGTTTCAAATCCATGCCAAACACACGATTTAGCAGCAAATCAATGTGATGTAGAAGGTTTAGCTTCAAAATCCATGCGATACACATGATTTAGCTGCAAATCAATGCGATGTAGAAGGTTTAGCTTCAAATCCATGCGAAACAAATGATTTAGCTTCAAACACTTGGGATATAAGTGATATAGCTTCAAATGCCGACGAATCAAACGAGTTAGCTTCAAAATCCATTCGAAACACATGATTTAGCTGCAAATCAATGCGATGTAGAAGGTTTAGCTTCAAATCCATGCGAAAAAAATGATTTAGCTTCAAACACTTGGGATATAAGTGATATAGCTTCAAATGCCAACGAATCAAACGAGTTAGCTTCAAAATCCATTCGAAACACATGATTTAGCTGCAAATCAATGCGATGTAGAAGGTTTAGATCGAAATCCATGCGGTTCACAAGGTCGAGCATCAAATCAATGCGATGTAGAAGGTTTAGCTTCATATCTATTCGAAACAAATGATTGAGCTTCAACACTTGGGATATAGGTGATATAGCTTCAAATGCAGACGAATCAAACGAGTTAGCTTCAAAATCCATTCGAAACACATGATTTAGCTGCAAATCAATGCGATGTAGAAGGTATAGCGTCAAATCCATGCGAAACAAATGATTTAGATTCAGATACTTGCGATAAAACTGATATAGCTTCAAATGCAGGCGCAACTAACGAGTTAGCTTCAAATCCATGCAAAACACATGATTTGTCTTCAAATACTTGCAATTTAAGTGATATAGCTTCAAATGCAGATGGAGCAAACGAGCTAACTTCAAATCTATGCGATGTAGAATTTTTGCTTCAAAGCCATGCGAAACCAATGATTTAGCGCCAGTTACTTGCGATGTAAGTGACATAGCTTCAAATGCAATCGAAACAAACGAGATAGTATCAAATACAAGAGAATCACATGATTTAGCTGCAAATAAATGCGCTTTAGAAGGTTGAGCTTCAAATCCATGCGAAACAAATAATTTAGGTTCAAATCAATGCGATGTAGAAGGTTTAGCTTCAAATCCATGCGAAACAAATGATTTAGATTCAAACACTTGGGATATGAGTAATATAGCTTCAATTGCAGACGAACCAAACGAGTTAGCTTCAAAATCCATTCGAAACACATGATTTAGCTGCAAATCAATGCGATGTAGAAGGTTTAGATTAAAATCCATGAGAAACAAATGATTTAGCATCAGATACTTGCGATATGAGTGATATAGAATCAAATGCAGGCGAAAAGAACGAGTTAGCTTCAAATCCATGCGAAACACATGATTTAGCTGCAAATCAATGCGATGTAGAAGGTTTTGCTTCAAATCCATGCGAAACAAATGATTTAGCTTCAAACACTTGGGATATAAGTGATATAGCTTCAAATGCAGACGAATCAAACGAGTTAGCTTCAAAATTCATTCAAAACACATGATTTAGCTGCAAATCAATGCGATGTAGAAGGTTTAGATTGAAATCCATGCGGTACACAAGGTTTAGCATCAAATTAATACGATGTAGAAGGTTTACATTCAAATCTATGCGAAACAAATGATTGAGCTTCAAACACTTGGGATATAGGTGATATAGATGCAACTGCATGCGAAACAAACGAGTTAGCTTCATATCCAAGCGAAACACATGATTTATATGCTTATTAATGCGAAATAGAAGGTTTAGCTTCAAATCCATGCGAAACAAATGATTTAGTTTCAAACACTTGGGATATAAGTGATATAGCATCAAATGCAGGCGAAACGAACGAGTAAGCTTCAAATCCATGCGAAACAAATGATGTAGCTACAAATCAATTCGAAGTAGGAGGAATAGCTTCAAATCCATACGCAACAAATGGTTTAGCTACAAATACTTGTGATATACGTTACTTAGATTCATCAGCATGCGCAACAAAAGAGTTAGTTTCAAATCCATGCGAAACACATGATTTAGCAGCAAATCAATGCGATGTAGAAGGTTTAGCTTCAAAATCCATGCGATACACATGATTAAGCTTCAAATCAATGCGAAGTAGAAGGCTTAGTTTCAAATCCATTCGAAACAAATGATTTAGGTTCAAATCAATGCGATATAAGTGATATAGCATAAAATGCAGTCGAATCAAACGAGTTAGTTTCAACATCCATGCGATACACATCATTTAGCTTCAAATCGATAAGAAGTAGAAGGCTTAGCTTCAAATCCATGCGTGACAAATAATTTAGTTTCAGATTCTTGCGATATAACTGATATATCTTCAAATGCAGGGGAAACAAACGAGTTAGCTTCAAATCCATGCGAAACAAATGATTAGGCTTCAAATCAATGCGATGTAGACGGTTTAGCTTCACATCATTGCGATGTAGAAGGTTTAACTTCAAATCAATGCGACACAAATGATTTAGCTTCAAATACTTGGGATATAAGTGATATATATTCGAACGTAGAGGAAACAAACGAGTTATCTTCAAAACTTTGCAAAACACATGATGTAGCTGCAAAACAATGCGATGTAGAAGGCTTAGCTTCAAATCCATGCGAAACAAATGATTTAGTTTCAAACACTTGGGATATAAGTGATATAGCTGCAATTGCAGACGAATCAAACGAGTTAGCTTCAAAATCCATTCGAAACACATGATTTAGCTGCAAATCAATGCGATGTAGAAGGTTTAGCTTCAAATCCATGCGGATCACACGGTTTAGCATCAAATCAATGCGATGTAGAAGGTTTAGCTTCAAACCCATGCGAATCAAGTGATTTAGCATCAGTTACTCGCGATATAAGTGACATAGCTTCAAATGCAGGAGAAACAAACGAGTTAGCTTCAAATCCATGCAAAACACATGATTGAGCTTCAAGTCAATGCGATGTAGAAGGTTTAACGTCATATCCATGCGAAACAAATGATTTAGCATCAGATAATTGCGATATAAGTGATATAGCTTCAAATGCAGGGAAAACAAACGAGTTAGCTTCAAACCCATGCGAAACACATGATTTAGCTGCAAATCAATGCGATGTAGAAGGTATAGCTTCAAGTCAAAGCGAAACACATGATGTAGCACATGAACCTGCGATATAAGTGATATTGCTTCAAATGCAGGAGAAACAAACGAGTTAGCTTCAAATCCATGCGAAACAAATGATTTAGAAGCAAATCAATGTGATGTAGAAGGTTTAGCTACAACTCCATGCGAAACCAATGATTTAGCTTCAGATACTTGCGATATAAGTGATATAGTTTCGAATGCAGACGGAACAAACGAGCAAGCTTCAAATCTATGCGATGTAGAATGTTTAGCTTCAAATCCATGCGAAACACATGATTTAGATGCAAATCAATGCGATGTAGAAGGTTTAGCTTCAAATCCATGCGAATCAAGTGATTTAGCATCAGTTACTCGCGATATAAGTGACATAGCTTCAAATGCAGGAGAAACAAACGAGTTAGCTTCAAATCCATGCAAAACACATGATTGAGCTTCAAATCAATGCTATGTAGTAGGTTTAGCTTCAAATCCATGCGACACAAATGATTAAGCTTCAGATACTTGCGATGTAAGTGATATTGCTTCGAATGCAGGAGAAACAAACGAGTTAGCTCGAAATCCAAGCGAAAAACATGATTTTGCTTCATATCAATGCGAGGTAGAAGGCTTAGATTCAAATCCATGCAAAACACACGATTTAACAGCAAATCAATGCGATGTCGATGGTTTAGCTTCAAATCCATGCGAAACCAATGATTTAGCTTCAGATACTTGCGATATATGTGATATAGATTCAACTGCATGCGAAACAAACGAGTTAGCTTCAAATCCAAGCGAAACACATGATTTTGCTGCAAATCAATGCGATGTAGAAAGTTTAGCGTCAAATCCATGCGAAACAAATGATTTAGCATTAGATACTTGCGATATAAGTGATATAGCTTCAAATGCAGGGGAAACAAACGAGTTAGCTTCAAATCCATGCGGAACAAATGATTGAGCTGCAAACACTTGGGATATAAGAGATATAGCTTCAAATGCAGACGAAACAAACGAGTTAGCTTCAAATCCTTGCGGAACACATGATTTAGCTTAAAACTCATGCGATACACGTGGATTAGATTGAAATCCATGCCAAACAAATACTTTAGATTCAGATACTTGTGATATACGTTGTTTAGATTCAACTGCATGCGCAACAAACGAGTTAGCTTCAAATCCATTCAAAACACATGATTGAGCTTCAAATCAATGCTATGTAGAAGGTTCGGCTTCAAATCCATGCGACACAAATGATTTAGGGTCACATACTTTCGATTTGTGATATAGCTTCAAATGCAGGAGATACAAACGAGTTAGCTCCAAATCCATGCGAAACAAACGATGTAGCTTCAAATCAATGCGAAGTAGAAGGCTTAGGTTCTAATCCATGCGGAACAAATGATTTAGCTTCAAATACTTACGATATAAGTGATATAGATTCAACTGCAGGCAAAACAAACGAGTTAGCTTCATATACAAGCGAAACACATGATTTAGCTTCAAATCAATGCGATGTAGAAGTTTTAGCTTCGAATCCATGCGAAACAAATGATTTAGCTTCAAACACTTGGGATATAAGTGATGTAGCTTCAAATGCAGACGAAACAAACGAGTTAGCTTCAAATCCTTGCGAAACACATGATTTAGCTTAAAACTCATGCGATACACGTGGATTAGATTGAAATCCATGCCAAACAAATACTTTAGATTCAGATACTTGTGATATACGTTGTTTAGATACAACTGCATGCGCAACAAACGAGTTAGCTTCAAATCCATGCGTAACAAATGATTGAGCTTCAAACAGTTGGGATATAGGCTATATAGCTTCAAATGCAGGCGAAAAAACCAGTTAGCTTCAACTCCATACGTAACAAATGATTTAGCTTAAAATTAATGCGAAACACATCTATTACCTTCAAATTCTTGCGAAACACATGATTTAGCTTCATATCAATGCGAAGTAGAAAGCTTAGATTCAAATCCATGTGAAACGAATAGTTTGACTTCAAATACTTGTGAGATACATGATTTAGCTTCAACTGCACATGAATCAAACGTGTAGGCTTCAAATTCGAGCGAAACACACGATATAGCTCCAAATCAATGCGATGTAGAAGTTTTAGCTTCAAATCCATGCGAATCAAATGATTTAGCTTCAAACACTTTGGATATAAGTGATATAGCTTCAAACGCAGACGAATCAAACGAGTTAGCTTCAAAACCCATGCCATACACATTATTTAGCTCCAAATCAGTGCGAGGTAGAAGGCTTAGCTTCAAATCCATGAGAAAGAAATGATTTAGGTTCAGACAATTGTGATATAAGTGATATAGCTTCAGATGCAGGCGAAAAGTACGAGATAGCTTCAAATCCATGCGAAACACATGCTTTAGCTGCAAATCAATGCGATGTAGAATGTTTAGCTTCAAATCCATGCGAAACAAATGATTTAGATTCAGATACTTGCGATATTAGTGATATAGCTTCAACTGCAGACGAAACAAACGAGTTAGCTTCAAATTCATGCGAAACACATGTTTCTGCTTCAAATCAATGCGAAGTAGAAGGTTTACCTTCCAAATCCATGCGAGACACATGATTTAGCAGCAAATCAATCTGATGTAGAAGATATAGCTTCAAATCCGTGAGAAACAAATGATTTAGCTTCAGATACTATCGATAGAAGTGATATAGATTCAAATACAGACGAATCGAACGATTTAGTTTCAAAATCCATGTGGAACAAATGAATTAGCTTCAAATCAGTGCGATGTAGGAGATTTATCTTCAAATCCATGCGATACAAATGGTTTAGCTTCTAATACTTATGATATACATGATTTAGCTTCAACTGCTTGCGAAACAAACGAGATAGATTCCAACCCATGCGATACACATGAGTTAGTTTCAAATCAATGCGAAGTAGGAGGCTTAGCTTCAAATCCATTGCGATACAAATGATTTAACTTCAAATCAATGCGAAGTAGAAGGCTTATCTTCAAATCCATGCGAAAGACATAATTTTGCTTCAAATCACTGCGAAGTAGAAGATTTAGAAACATATCCATACGAATCAAATGGTTTAGCTTCAAATACTTGTGATATAAGTGATTCAGCTTCAAATGCAGGCGAAACAAACGAGCTAGCTTCAAATCTATGCGATGTAGAAATTTTGCTTCAAAGCCATGCGAAACATATGATTTAGCATCAGATGCTTGCGATGTAAATGATATAGCTTCAAATGCAGAGGAAACAAACGAGTTAGCTTCATATCCAAGCGAAACACATGATTTATATGCTTATTAATGCGAAATAGAAGGTTTAGCTTCAAATCCATGAGAAACAAATGATTTAGCATCAGATACTTGCGATATAAGTGATATAGCATCTAATGCAGGCGAAACGAACGAGTTAACTTCAAATCCATGCGAAACACATGATTTAGCTGCAAATCAATGCGATGTAGAAGGTTTAGCTTCAAATCCATGCGAAACAAATGATTTAGCTTCAAACACTTGGGATATAAGTGATATAGCTTCAAATGCCGACGAATCAAACGAGTTAGCTTCAAAATCCATTCGAAACACATGATTTAGCTGCAAATCAATGCGATGTAGAAGGTATAGATCGAAATCCATGCGGTTCACAAGGTTGAGCATCAAATCAATGCGATGTATAAGGTTTAGCTTCATATCTATGCGAAACAAATGATTGAGCTTCAACACTTGGGATATAGGTGATATAGCTTCAAATGCAGACGAACCAAACGAGTTAGCTTCAAAATCCATTCGAAACACATGATTTAGCTGCAAATCAATGCGATGTAGAAGGTTTAGATTCAAATCCATGAGAAACAAATGATTTAGCATCAGATACTTGCGATATGAGTGATATAGAATCAAATGCAGGCGAAACGAACGAGTTAGCTTCAAATCCATGCGAAACACATGATTTAGCTGCAAATCAATGCGATGTAGAAGGTTTAGCTTCAAATCCATGCGAAACAAATGTTTTAGCTTCAAACACTTGGGATATAAGTGATATAGCTTCAAATGCAGACGAATCAAACGAGTTAGCTTCAAAATTCATTCAAAACACATGATTTAGCTGCAACTCAATGCGATGTAGAAGGTTTAGCTTCAAATCCATGCGGTACACAATGTTTAGCATCAAATCAATGCGATGTACAAGGTGTAGCTTCATATCTATGCGAAACAAATGATCGAGCTTCAAACACTTGTGATATAGGTGATATATCTGCAACTGCATGCGAAACAAACGAGTTAGCTTCAAATCCATGCGAAACAAATGATGTAACTACAAATCAATTCCAAGTAGAAGGAATAGCTTCAAATCCATACGGAACAAATGCTTTAGCTACAAATACTTGTGATATACGTTATTTAGGTTCATCAGCATGCGCAACAAGAGAGATAGTTTCAAACCCATGGGAAACACATGGTTTCGCAGCAAATCAATGCGATGTAGAAGGTTTATGTTCAAAATCCATGCGATACACATGATTAAGCTTCAAATCAATGCGATGTAGAAGGCTTAGATGCAAATCCATGCGGTACACATGATGTATCATCAAATCAACGCGATCTTGAAGGTTTAGCTTCAAATCCATGCAACACAAATGATTTGGCTTCAAATCCTTGCGATATAAATTATATAGTTTCAATTGCAGACGAAACAAACGAGTTAGCTTCAAATCCATGCAAAACACATGATTAAGCTTTAAATCCATGCTACGTAGAAGGTTTAGCTTCAAATCCATGCGACACAAATGATTTAGCTTCATTTACTTGCGATTTAAGTGATATAGCTTCAAATGAAGACGAAACAAACGAGTTAGCATCAAATCAATGCGAAGTAGAAGGCTCAGCTTCAAATCCATGCGGAACAAACGATTCAGCTTCCGATACTTGCGTTATGTGTGATATAGTTTCAAATGCAGACGGAACAAACGAGCTAGCTTCAAATCTATGCGATGTAGAATGTTTAGCTTCAAATCCATGCGAAACACATGATTTAGCTGCAAATCAATGCGATGAAGAAGGTTTAGATGCAAATCCATGCGGTACACATGATGTATCATCAAATCAATGCGATGTAGAAGGTTTAGATGCAAATCCATGCGGTACACATGATGTATCATCAAATCAACGCGATCTTGAAGGTTTAGCTTCAAATCCATGCAACACAAATGATTTGGCTTCAAATCCTTGCGATATAAATTATATAGTTTCAATTGCAGACGAAACAAACGAGTTAGCTTCAAATCCATGCAAAACATATGATTAAGCTTTAAATCCATGCTACGTAGAAGGTTTAGCTTCAAATCCATGCGACACAAATGATTTAGCTTCATTTACTTGCGATTTAAGTGATATAGCTTCAAATGCAGGCGAAAAAACCAGTTAGCTTCAACTCCATACGTAACAAATGATTTAGCTTAAAATTAATGCGAAACACATCTATTACCTTCAAATTCGTGCGAAACACATGATTTAGCTTCATATCAATGCGAAGTAGAAAGCTTAGATTCAAATCCATGTGAAACGAATAGTTTGACTTCAAATACTTGTGAGATACATGATTTAGCTTCAACTGCACATGAATCAAACGTGTAGGCTTCAAATTCGAGCGAAACACACGATATAGCTCCAAATCAATGCGATGTAGAAGTTTTAGCTTCAAATCCATGCGAATCAAATGATTTAGCTTCAAACACTTTGGATATAAGTGATATAGCTTCAAACGCAGACGAATCAAACGAGTTAGCTTCAAAACCCATGCCATACACATTATTTAGCTCCAAATCAGTGCGAGGTAGAAGGCTTAGCTTCAAATCCATGAGAAAGAAATGATTTAGGTTCAGACAATTGTGATATAAGTGATATAGCTTCAGATGCAGGCGAAAAGTACGAGATAGCTTCAAATCCATGCGAAACACATGCTTTAGCTGCAAATCAATGCGATGTAGAATGTTTAGCTTCAAATCCATGCGAAACAAATGATTTAGATTCAGATACTTGCGATATTAGTGATATAGCTTTAACTGCAGACGAAACAAACGAGTTAGCTTCAAATTCATGCGAAACACATGTTTCTGCTTCAAATCAATGCGAAGTAGAAGGTTTACCTTCCAAATCCATGCGAGACACATGATTTAGCAGCAAATCAATCTGATGTAGAAGATATAGCTTCAAATCCGTGTGAAACAAATGATTTAGCTTCAGATACTATCGATAGAAGTGATATAGATTCAAATACAGACGAATCGAACGATTTAGTTTCAAAATCCATGTGGAACAAATGAATTAGCTTCAAATCAATGCGATGTAGGAGATTTATCTTCAAATCCATGCGATACAAATGGTTTAGCTTCTAATACTTATGATATACATGATTTAGCTTCAACTGCTTGCGAAACAAACGAGATAGATTCCAACCCATGCGATACACATGAGTTAGTTTCAAATCAATGCGAAGTAGGAGGCTTAGCTTCAAATCCATTGCGATACAAATGATTTAACTTCAAATCAATGCGAAGTAGAAGGCTTATCTTCAAATCCATGCGAAAGACATAATTTTGCTTCAAATCACTGCGAAGTAGAAGATTTAGAAACATATCCATACGAATCAAATGGTTTAGCTTCAAATACTTGTGATATAAGTGATTCAGCTTCAAATGCAGGCGAAACAAACGAGCTAGCTTCAAATCTATGCGATGTAGAAATTTTGCTTCAAAGCCATGCGAAACATATGATTTAGCATCAGATGCTTGCGATGTAAATGATATAGCTTCAAATGCAGAGGAAACAAACGAGTTAGCTTCATATCCAAGCGAAACACATGATTTATATGCTTATTAATGCGAAATAGAAGGTTTAGCTTCAAATCCATGAGAAACAAATGATTTAGCATCAGATACTTGCGATATAAGTGATATAGCATCTAATGCAGGCGAAACGAACGAGTTAACTTCAAATCCATGCGAAACACATGATTTAGCTGCAAATCAATGCGATGTAGAAGGTTTAGCTTCAAATCCATGCGAAACAAATGATTTAGCTTCAAACACTTGGGATATAAGTGATATAGCTTCAAATGCCGACGAATCAAACGAGTTAGCTTCAAAATCCATTCGAAACACATGATTTAGCTGCAAATCAATGCGATGTAGAAGGTATAGATCGAAATCCATGCGGTTCACAAGGTTGAGCATCAAATCAATGCGATGTATAAGGTTTAGCTTCATATCTATGCGAAACAAATGATTGAGCTTCAACACTTGGGATATAGGTGATATAGCTTCAAATGCAGACGAACCAAACGAGTTAGCTTCAAAATCCATTCGAAACACATGATTTAGCTGCAAATCAATGCGATGTAGAAGGTTTAGATTCAAATCCATGAGAAACAAATGATTTAGCATCAGATACTTGCGATATGAGTGATATAGAATCAAATGCAGGCGAAACGAACGAGTTAGCTTCAAATCCATGCGAAACACATGATTTAGCTGCAAATCAATGCGATGTAGAAGGTTTAGCTTCAAATCCATGCGAAACAAATGTTTTAGCTTCAAACACTTGGGATATAAGTGATATAGCTTCAAATGCAGACGAATCAAACGAGTTAGCTTCAAAATTCATTCAAAACACATGATTTAGCTGCAACTCAATGCGATGTAGAAGGTTTAGCTTCAAATCCATGCGGTACACAATGTTTAGCATCAAATCAATGCGATGTACAAGGTGTAGCTTCATATCTATGCGAAACAAATGATCGAGCTTCAAACACTTGTGATATAGGTGATATATCTGCAACTGCATGCGAAACAAACGAGTTAGCTTCAAATCCATGCGAAACAAATGATGTAACTACAAATCAATTCCAAGTAGAAGGAATAGCTTCAAATCCATACGGAACAAATGCTTTAGCTACAAATACTTGTGATATACGTTATTTAGGTTCATCAGCATGCGCAACAAGAGAGATAGTTTCAAACCCATGGGAAACACATGGTTTCGCAGCAAATCAATGCGATGTAGAAGGTTTATGTTCAAAATCCATGCGATACACATGATTAAGCTTCAAATCAATGCGATGTAGAAGGCTTAGATGCAAATCCATGCGGTACACATGATGTATCATCAAATCAACGCGATCTTGAAGGTTTAGCTTCAAATCCATGCAACACAAATGATTTGGCTTCAAATCCTTGCGATATAAATTATATAGTTTCAATTGCAGACGAAACAAACGAGTTAGCTTCAAATCCATGCAAAACACATGATTAAGCTTTAAATCCATGCTACGTAGAAGGTTTAGCTTCAAATCCATGCGACACAAATGATTTAGCTTCATTTACTTGCGATTTAAGTGATATAGCTTCAAATGAAGACGAAACAAACGAGTTAGCATCAAATCAATGCGAAGTAGAAGGCTCAGCTTCAAATCCATGCGGAACAAACGATTCAGCTTCCGATACTTGCGTTATGTGTGATATAGTTTCAAATGCAGACGGAACAAACGAGCTAGCTTCAAATCTATGCGATGTAGAATGTTTAGCTTCAAATCCATGCGAAACACATGATTTAGCTGCAAATCAATGCGATGAAGAAGGTTTAGATGCAAATCCATGCGGTACACATGATGTATCATCAAATCAATGCGATGTAGAAGGTTTAGATGCAAATCCATGCGGTACACATGATGTATCATCAAATCAACGCGATCTTGAAGGTTTAGCTTCAAATCCATGCAACACAAATGATTTGGCTTCAAATCCTTGCGATATAAATTATATAGTTTCAATTGCAGACGAAACAAACGAGTTAGCTTCAAATCCATGCAAAACATATGATTAAGCTTTAAATCCATGCTACGTAGAAGGTTTAGCTTCAAATCCATGCGACACAAATGATTTAGCTTCATTTACTTGCGATTTAAGTGATATAGCTTCAAATGAAGACGAAACAAACGAGTTAGCATCAAATCCATGCGAAACACATGATATAGCTGCAAATCAATGCGATGTTGATGGTTTAGCTTCAAATCCATGCGAAACAAATGATTTAGCTTCAGATACTAGCGATATATGTGATATTGCTTCAAGTGCAGACGAAACAAACGAATTAGCTTCAAATACGTGCGGAACACATGATTGAGCTTAAAATTCATGCGATTTAGAAGGGTTAGCTTCAAATCCATGCGAAACAAATGATGTAGATGCAAATCAATGCGATGTTGAAGGTTTAGCTTCGAATCCATGCGAAACAAATGATTTAGCTTCAGATACTAGGGATATATTTGAAATTGCTTCAAGTGCAGACGAAACAAACGAGTTAGCTTCAAATCCATGCGGTACACATGATCAAGCTTCAAATCCATGCTACGTAGAAGGTTTAGCTTCAAATCCATGTGACACAAATGATTTAGCTTCATATTCTTGCGATATAAGTGATATAGCTACAAATGCAGACGAAACAAATGAGTTAGCTTCAAATCCATGCAAAACACATGATTAAGCTTCAAATCCATGCCACGTAGAAGGTTTAGCTTCAAATCCATCCGACACAAATGATTCAGCTTCATATACTTGCGATATAAGTGATATAGCTTCAAATGCAGACGAAACAAACGAGTTAGATTCAAATCCATGCGAAACACATGATATAGCTGCAAATCAATGCGATGTTGATGGTTTAGCTTCAAATCCATGCGAAACAAATGATTTAGCTTCAGATACTAGCGATATATGTGATATTGCTACAAGTGCAGACGAAACAAACGAATTAGCTTCAAATCCGTGCGGAACACATGATTGAGCTTAAAATTCATGCGATTTAGAAGGGTTAGCTTCAAATCCATGCGAAACAAATGATTCAGCTGCAAACACTTGGGATATAAGTGATATAGCTTCAAATGCAGACGAAACAAACGAGTTAGCTTCAAATCCATGCGGAACACATGAATGAACTGCAAATCAATGCGATGTAGAAGGTTTAGCTTCAAATCCATGCGAAAAAAATGATTTTTCTTCAAATACTTGCGATACAAGTGATATAGCTTCAAATGCAGGCGAAACAAGTTACCTTCAAATCCATGCGACACTAATGATTTTGCATCAGATACATGCGATATAAGTGATATAGCTTCAAATGCAGGGGAAACAAACGAGTTAGCAGCAAATCCATGCAAAACACATGATTGTGCTTCAAATCAATGCTATGTAGAAGGTTTGGCTTCAAACCCATGCGAAACCAATGATTTAGTTTCAGATACTTACGATATAAGTGATATAGTTTCAAATGCAGACGGAACAAACGAGTTAGCTTCAAATCCCTGCGAAACAAAGGATTTAGGTTCAGATACTTGCGATATAAGTGATATAGCTTCAAATGCAGGAGAAACAAACGAGTTAGCTCGAAATCCAAGCGAAACACAAGATTTTGCTTCAAATCAATGCGAAGTAGAAGGCTTAGCTTCAAAACCATGTGAAACAAATGATTTAGCATCAGATACTTGCGATATAAGTGATATAGCTTCAAATGCAAGGGGAACAAACGAGTTAGCTTCAAATTCATGCAAAACACATGATTTAACAGCAAATCAATGCGATGTAGAAGGTTTAGCTTCAAATCCATGCTAAACAAATGATTTAGCTTCATTTTCTTGCGATATAAGTGATATAGCATCAAATGCAGGCGAAACGAACGAGTTAGCTGCAAATCCATGCGAAACACATGATTTAGATGCAAATCAATGCGATGTAGAAGGTTTAGCTTCAAATCCATGCGACAGAAATGATTTAGCTTCAGATACTAGCAATATATGTAATATTGCTTCAAGTGCAGACAAAACAATCGAGTTAGCTTCAAAAACATACAAAACACATGTTTAAGCTTCAAATCCATGCTACGTAGAAGGTTCAGCTACAAATCCATGCGACACAAATGATTTAGCTTCAGATGCTTGGGATATAAGTGATATAGCTTCAAATGGAGACGAAACAAACGAGTTAGCATCAAATCCATGCGAAACACATGATTTAGCTGCAAATCAATGCGATGTAGAAGGTTTAGCTTCTAATCCATGCGAAACAAATGATTTAGCTTCAGATACTTGCGATATAAGTGATAAAGCATCAAATGCAGGTGAAACGAACGAGTTACCTGCAAATCCATGCGAAACACATGATTTAGAAGCAAATCAATGCGATGTAGAATGTTTAGCTTCAAATCCATTCGAAACCAATGATTTAGCTTCAGATACTAGCGATATATGTGATATTGCTTCAAGTGCAGACGAAACAAACGAGTTAGCTACAAATCCATGCGGAACACATGATTGAGCTTAAAATTCATTCGAAACACATGGTTAATGAATAGTTTAGATACAAATGCTTGTTTTATACATGACTTAACTTCCACTGCATGCGAATCTAATGATTTATCTTCAGATGAATGCGAAGTAGAATGCTTATCTTCGAAACCATGCGAAATAAATGGTTTAGCTTCAAATACTTGCGATATACATGATTTAGCTTCAACTGTATGCGAAGGAAACGAGTTTGCATCAAATCCAAGCGAAACACATGATTTAACTTCAAATCAATGCGAAGTAGAAGGCATAGTTTCCAATCCAAGCGAAAGAAATGGGTTAGCTTGAAATACTTGTGGTACACATGATTTACCTTCAACTGCTTGCGAATCAAACGAGTTAGCTACAAGTAGAAGCGAAACGCACGATTTATCTTCAAATCAATACGAAGTGGAAGGTTTAGCTTCAAATACATAAGTAACAAATGGTTTAGCTTCAAATACTTGTGATATACATGATATAGCTTCAAATGCAGGCGAAACAAACGAGTTAGCTTCAAAAGTCAAGCGAAACACATTATTCAGCATCAAATCAATGAGAAGTAGAAGGCTTATCTTCGAATCAATGCGAAACGAATTGTTTAGCTTCAAATACTTGTGATGTGCATGATTTAGTTTCAAATGGTGGCGAAATAATGGAGTTAGATTCAAATTCATGGGAAACACATGATTTAGCTTCAAGTCAATGCGAAGTACAAGGCTTATCTTCGAATCCATGCGAAATATATCGTTTAGCTTCAAATACTTGTGATACACATGATTTAGCTTCAAATGCAGGCGACACAAACGAGTTAGCTTCAAATCCATGCGAAACACACGATGTAGCTTCAAATCGATGCGAAGTAGAAGGCTTAGCTTCAAATCCATGCGAATCAAATGGTTTAGCTTCAACTACTTGTGATATGCATGATTTAGCTTCAACTGCAAGCAAAACAAACGAGTTAGCTTGAAATCCATTCGAAACACTTGATTTAGCTTCAAATCAATGGGAAGTAGAAGATTTAGATTCGAATCCATGCGACACACATGATTTAGCATCAAATACTTGCGATATAAGTGATATAGCTTCAACTGCATGCGAATCAAACGAGTTAGCTTCAAATCCAAGCGAAGCACATGATTTAGTTTCAAATCCAAGCGAAACAAATGATTTAACTTCAAATTCATGCGAAGTAGAAGGCTTAGCTTCACATCCATGCGATTCGAATGATTTAGCTTCAAATACTTGTTTTATACACGGTTTAGCTACAACTGCATTCGAAACAAACGAGGTAGTTACAAAACAATGCAAAAAAACATGATTTACATTCAAATCAATGCGAAGATGAAGGCTTAGCTTCAAATCTATGCCAATCAAACGGTTTAGCTTCAAATACTTGTGATATACAAGTTTTAGCCTCAAGTGCTTGCGAAAAAAACGAGTTAGCTTCAAATCCATGTGAAACACATGATTTGGCTTCAAATCAATGCGATGTAGAAGGCTTATCTTCGAATCCATGCGTAACACATGGTTTAGCTTCAAATACCTGTGATATAAATGATTTAGCTTCAACTGTATGCGAAAGAAACGAGTTAGCTTCAAATCCAAGCGAAACACATGATTCAGCTTCAAATCAGTGCGAAGTTGAAGGCTTAGCTTCAAATCCGTGCGAATCAAATGGTTTAGCTTCAAATATTTGTGATATACATGATTTAGCTTCAACTGCATGCGAAACGAATGATTTAGTTTCAAATAATTGCGAATATAAGTGATATAGCTTGAAATGCAGGCGAAACAAACGAGTTAGCTTCAAATCCATGCGAAACTCATGATTTAGCTTCAAATTCATGCGAAGCGAATAGTTTAGATTCAAATACTTGATTTATACATGATTTAGCATCAACTGCATGCGAATCAAACGAGTTAGCTTCAAATCCAAGCGAAGCACATGATTTAGTTTCAAATCCAAGCGAAACAAATGATTTAAATTCAAATTCATGCGAAGTAGAAGGCTTAGCTTCACATCCATGCGATTCGAATGATTTAGCTTCAAATACTTGTTTTATACACGGTTTAGATACAACTGCATTCGAAACAAACGAGGTAGTTACAAAACAATGCAATAAAACATGATTTACATTCAAATCAATGCGAAGTACAAGGCTTAGCTTCAAATCTATGCCAATCAAACGGTTTAGCTTCAAATACTTGTGATATACAAGTTTTAGCTTCAAGTGCTTGCGAAACAAACGAGTTAGCTTCAAATCCATGTGAAACACATGATTTAGCTTCAAATCATTACGAAGTAGAAGGCTGATCTTCGAATCCATACGAAACAAATGCTTTAGCTTCAAATCCTTGTGATATACATGATTTAGCTTCAACAGCATGCGTACAAACGACTTAGCTTCAAATCAATACGAAGTGGAAGGTTTAGCTTCAAATACATGAGAAACAAATGGTTTAGCTTCAAATACTTGTGATATACATGATATAGCTTCAAATCCATGCGAATCATTTGATTTAGCTTCAAATCAATGCGCAGTAGAAGGCTTAGCTTCAAATCCATGCCAATCAAGCGGTTTTGCTTCAATTACTTGTGATATACAAGATTTAGCTTCAACTGCATGCGAAACAAACGAGTTAGCTTCAAATCCAAGCGAAACACATGATTTAGCTTCAAATCAATGCGAAGCAGAAGGCTTAGCTTCAAATCCATGCCAATCAAGCGGTTTTGCTTCAACTGTTTGTGATATACACGATTTAGCTTCAAATGCAGGCGAAACAAACGAGTTAGCTTCAAATCCATTCGAACCACATGATTTAGCTTCAAATTCATTCGAAACACATGGTTAATGAATAGTTTAGATTCAAATGCTTGTTTTATACATGACTTAGCTTCCACTGCATGCGAAACAAACGAGTTAGATTTAAATCCATGCGAATCTAATGATTTATCTTCAGATGAATGCGAAGTAGAATGCTTATCTTCGAAACCATGCGAAATAAATGGTTTAGCTTCCAATACTTGCGATATACATGATTTAGCTTCAACTGTATGCGAAGGAAACGAGTTTGCATCAAATCCAAGCGAAACACATGATTTAACTTCAAATCAATGCGAAGTAGAAGGCATAGTTTCCAATCCAAGCGAAAGAAATGGGTTAGCTTGAAATACTTGTGATACACATGATTTACCTTCAACTGCTTGCGAATCAAACGAGTTAGCTTCAAGTAGAAGCGAATCGCACGATTTATCTTCAAATCAATACGAAGTGGAAGGTTTAGCTTCAAATACATAAGTAACAAATGGTTTAGCTTCAAATACTTGTGATATACATGATATAGCTTCAAATGCAGGCGAAACAAACGAGTTAGCTTCAAATCCAAGCGAAAAACGTGATTTAGATTCAAATCAATGCGAAGTTGGAGGCATAGTTTCAAATCCTTGCGAAACGAATGATTTAGTTTCAAATACTTGCGAATATAAGTGATATAGCTTTAAATGCAGGCGAAACAAAGGAGTTAGCTTCAAATCCAAGCGAAACACATGATTCAGCTTCAAATTCAAACGAAAGACATCGTATAGGTTAATATTCATGCGAAAGAAATGGTTCAGATTCAAATACTTGTGATATACATGATTTAGCTTCAACTGCATACGTACAAACGACTTAGCTTCAAATCAATACGAAGTGGAAGGTTTAGCTTCAAATACATGAGAAACAAATGGTTTAGCTGCAAACACTTGGGATATAAGTGATATAGCTTCAAATGCAGACGAAACAAACGAGCTAGTTTCAAATCCATGCGAAACACATGATTGAACTGCAAATCAATGCGATGTAGAAGATTTAGCTTCAAATCCGTGCGAAAAAAATGATTTTTCTTCAAATACTTGCGATACAAGTGATATAACTTCAAATGCAGGCGAAACAAGTTAGCTTCAAATCCAAGCGACGCAAATGATTTTGCATCAGATACATGCGATATAAGTGATATAGCTTCAAATGCAGGAGAAACAAACGAGTTAGCTCCAAATCCATGCGAAACAAACTATTTAGCTTCAAATCAATGCGAAGTAGAAGGCTCAGCATCAAATCCATGCGGAACAAATGATTCAGCTTCAGATACTTGCGATATATGTGATATAGTTTCAAATGCAGACGGAACAAACGAGCTAGCTTCAAATCTATGCGCTGTAGAATGTTTAGCTCCAAAGCCACGCGAAACACATGATTTAGCTGCAAATCAATGCGATGAAGAAGGTTTAGATGCAAATCCATGCGGTACACATGATGTAGCATCAAATCAATGCGATGTAGAAGGTTTAGTTTCAAATCCGTGCGACACATATGATTTGGCTTCAAATCATTGCGATATAAATTATATAGTTTCAAATGCAGACGAAACAAACGAGTTAGCTTCAAAAACATGGAAAACACATGATTAAGCTTCAAATCCATGCTACGTAGAAGGTTCAGCTACAAATCCATGCGACCCAAATGATTTAGCTTCAGATGCTTGGGATATAAGTGATATAGCTTCAAATGGAGACGAAACAAACGAGTTAGCATCAAATCCATGCGAAACACATGATTTAGCTGCAAATCAATGCGATGTAGAAGGTTTAGCTTCTAATCCATGCGAAACAAATGATTTAGCTTCAGATACTTGCGATATAAGTGATAAAGCATCAAATGCAGGTGAATCGAACGAGTTACCTGCAAATCCATGCGAAACACATGATTTAGAAGTAAATCAATGCGATGTAGAATGTTTAGCTTCAAATCCATTCGAAACCAATGATTTAGCTTCAGATACTAGCGATATATGTGATATAGTTTCAAATGCAAGGGGAACAAACGAGTTAGCTTCAAATCCACGCTAAACAAATGATTGAGCTTCAAATCAATACTGTGTAGTAGGTTTAGCTTCAAATCCATGCGACACAAATGATTTAGTTTCAGATACTTGCGATATAAGTGATAAAGCATCAAATGCAGGTGAAACAAACGAGTTAGCTTCAAATCCAAGCGAAACACATGATTTTGCTGCAAATCAGTGCGATGTAGAAGGTTTAGCTTCAAATCCGTGCGAAACAAATGATTTAGCATCAAACACTTGGGATATAAGTGATATAGTTTCAAATGCAGGGGAAACAAACGAATTAGCTTCAAATACATGCGAAACAAATGATTTAGAAGCAAATCAATGCGATGTAGAAGGTTTAGCTACAACTCCATGCGAAACCAATGATTTAGCTTCAGATACTTTCGATATAAGTGATATAGTTTCGAATGCAGACGGAACAAACGAGCAAGCTTCAAATCTATGCGATGTAGAATGTTTAGCTTCAAATCCATGCGAAACACATGATTTAGATGCAAATCAATGCGATGTAGAAGGTTTAGCTTCAAATCCATGCGAATCAAGTGATTTAGCATCAGTTACTCGCGATATAAGTGACATAGCTTCAAATGCAGGGGAAACAAGCGGGTTAGCTTCAAATCCATGCAAAACACATGATTGAGCTTCAAATCAATGCTATGTAGTAGGTTTAGCTTCAAATCCATGCGACACAAATGATTTAGCTTAGGATACCTGCGATATAAGTGATATTGCTTCGAATGCAAACGAATCAAACGAGTTAGCTTCAAAATCCATGCAATACACATGATTTAGCTTCAAATCAATGCGAAGTAGAAGGCTTAGCTTCAAATCCATGCGAAACAAATAATATATGTTCAGATACTTGCGATATAAGTGATATAGATTCACTTGCAGACGGAACAAACGAGTTAGCTTCAAATCCTTGAAAAACAAAGGATTTAGGTTCAGATACTTGCGATATAAGTGATATAGCTTCAAATGCAGGAGAATCAAACGAGTTAGCTCGAAATCCAAGCGAAACACATGATTTTGATTAAAATCAATGCGAGGTAGAAGGCTTAGATTCAAATCCATGCAAAACACACGATTTAACAGCAAATCAATGCGATGTCGTTGGTTTAGCTTCAAATCCATGCGAAACCAATGATTTAGCTTCAGATACTTGCGATATATGTGATATAGCTTCAACTGCATGCGAAACAAACGAGTTAGCTTCAAATCCAAGCGAAACACATGATTTTGCTGCAAATCAATGCGATGTAGAAAGTTTAGCGTCAAATCCATGCGAAACAAATGATTTAGCATTAGATACTTGCGATATAAGTGATATAGCTTCAAATGCAGGGGAAACAAACGAGTTAGCTTCAAATCCATGCGAAACACATGATATAGCAGCAAATCAATGCGATGTAGAAGGTTTAGCGTCAAATCCATGCGAAACAAATGATTTAGCATCAGATACTTGCGATATAAGTGATATAGCTTCAAATGCAGGGGAAAGAAACGAGTTAGCTTCAAACCCATGCTAAACACATGATTTAGCTGCAAATCAATGCGATGTAGAAGGTACAGCTTCAAGTCAAAGCGAAACACATGATTTAGCATATGAACCTGCGATATAAGTGATATAGCTTCAAATGCGGGGGAAACAAACGAGTTAGCTTCAAATCCATGCGAAACAAATGATTTAGAAGCAAATCAATGCGATGTAGCAGGTTTAGCTACAACTCCATGCGAAACCAATGATTTAGCTTCAGATACTTGCGATATAAGTGATATAGTTTCGAATGCAGACCGAACAAACGAGCAAGCTTCAAATCTATGCGATGTAGAATGTTTAGCTTCAAATCCATGCGAAATACATGATTTAGATGCAAATCAATGCGATGTAGAAGGTTTAGCTTCAAATCCATGCGAATCAAGTGATTTAGCATCAGTTACTCGCGATATAAGTGACATAGCTTCAAATGCAGGGGAAACAAGCGAGTTAGCTTCAAATCCATGCAAAACACATGATTGAGCTTCAAATCAATGCTCTGTAGTAGGTTTAGCTTCAAATACATGCGACACAAATGATTTAGCTTCGGATACTTGCGATATAAGTGATATTGCTTCGAATGAAGACGAATCAAACGAGTTAGCTTCAAAATCCATGCGATACACATGATTTAGCTTCAAATCCATGCGAAACAAATGATTTAGGTTCAGATACTTGCGATATAAGTGATATAGCTTCAATCTCAGACGGAACAAACGAGTTAGCTTCAAATCCTTGAAAAACAAAGGATTTAGGTTCAGATACTTGCGATATAAGTGATATAGCTTCAAATGCAGGAGAATCAAACGAGTTAGCTCGAAATCCAAGCGAAACACATGATTTTGATTAAAATCAATGCGAGGTAGAAGGCTTAGATTCAAATCCATGCAAAACACATGATTTAACAGCAAATCAATGCGATGTCGATGGTTTAGCTTCAAATCCATGCGAAACCAATGATTTAGCTTCAGATACTTGCGATATATGTGATATAGCTTCAACTGCTTGCGAAACAAACAAGTTAGCTTCAAATCCAAGCGAAACACATGATTTTGCTGCAAATCAATGCGATGTAGAAAGTTTAGCGTCAAATCCATGCGAAAAAAAATGATTTAGCATTAGAAACTTGCGATATAAGTGATATAGCTTCAAATGCAGGGGAAACAAACGAGTTAGCTTCAAAGCCATGCGAAACACATGATATAGCTGCAAATCAATGCGATGTAGAAGGTTTAGCGTCAAATCCATGCGAAACAAATGATTTAGCATCAGATACTTGCGATATAAGTGATATAGCTTCAAATGCAGGGGAAACAAACGAGTTAGCTTCAAACCCATGCAAAACACATGATTTAGCTGCAAATGAATGCGATGTAGAAGGTATAGCTTCAAGTCAATGCGAAACACATGATTTAGCACATGAACCTGCGATATAAGTGATATAGCTTCAAATGCAGGGGAAACAAACGAGTTAGCTTCAAATCCATTCGAAACAAATGATTTAGAAGCAAATCAATGCGATGTAGAAGGTTTAGATACAACTCCATGCGAAACACATGATTTAGCTTCAAATCAATGCGATGTAGAAGGTTTAGCAACAAATCCATGCGAAACCAATGATTTAGCTTCAGATACTTGCGATATAAGTGATATAGCTTCAACTGCATGCGAAACAAACAAGTTAGCTTCAAATCCAAGCGAAACACATGATTTTGCTGCAAATCAATGCGATGTAGAAAGTTTAGCGTCAAATCCATGCGAAACAAATGATTTAGCATTAGATAATTGCGATATAAGTGATATAGCTTCAAATGCAGGGAAATCAAACGAGTTAGCTTCAAACCCATGCGAAACACATGATTTAGCTGCAAATCAATGCGATGTAGAAGGTATAGCTTCAAGTCAAAGCGAAACACATGATTTAGCACATGAACCTGCGATATAAGTGATATAGCTTCAAATGCAGGGGAAACAAACGAGTTAGCTTCAAATCCATGCGAAACAAATGATTTAGAAGGAAATCAATGTGATGTAGAAGGTTTAGCTACAACTCCATGCGAAACCAATGATTTAGCTTCAGATACTTGCGATATAAGTGATATAGTTTCGAATGCAGTCGGAACAAACGAGCAAGCTTCAAATCTATGCGATGTAGAATGTTTAGCTTCAAATCCATGCGAAACACATGATTTAGATGCAAATCAATGCGATGTAGAAGGTTTAGCTTCAAATCCATGCGAATCAAGTGATTTAGCATCAGTTACTCGCGACATAAGTGACATAGCTTCAAATGCAGGAGAAACAAACGAGTTAGCTTCAAATCCATGCAAAACACATGATTGAGCTTCAAATCAATGCTATGTAGTAGGTTTAGCTTCAAATCCATGCGGCACAAATGATTAAGCTTCAGATACTTGCGATATAAGTGATATTGCTTCGAATGCAGAAGAATGAAACGAGTTAGCTTCAAAATCCATGCGATACACATGATTTAGCTTCAAATCAATGCGAAGTAGAAGGCTTAGCTTCATGTCCATGCGAAACAAATGATTTAGGTTCAGAAACTTGCGATATAAGTGATATAGCTTCAAATGCAGGAGAAACAAACGAGTTAGCACGAAATCCTAGCGAAAAACATGATTTTGCTTCATATCAATGCGAAGTAGAAGGTTTAGCTTCAAATCCATGCGAAACCAATGATTTAGCTTCAGATACTTGTGATATATGTGATATAGCTTCAAATCCATGTGAAACCAATGACTTAGCTTCAGATACTTGCGATATATGTGATATAGCTTCTACTGTATGCGAAACAAACGAGTTAGCTTCAAATCCAAGCGAAACACATGATTTTGCTGCAAATCAATGCGATGTTGAAGGTTTAGCTTCAAATCCATGCGAAACAAATGATTTAGCATTAGATAATTGCGATATAAGTGATATAGCATCAAATGCAGGGAAAACAAACGAGTTAGCTTCAAACCCATGCGAAACACATGATTTAGCTGCAAATCAATGCGATGTAGAAGGTATAGGTTCAAGTCAAAGCGAAACACATGATTTAGCACATGAACCTGCGATATAAGTGATATAGCTTCAAATGCAGGGGAAACAAACGAGTTAGCTTCAAATCCATGCGAAACAAATGATTTAGAAGCAAATCAATGTGATGTAGAAGGTTTAGCTACAACTCCATGCGAAACCAATGATTTAGCTTCAGATACTTGCGATATAAGTGATATAGTTTCGAATGCAGACGGAACAAACGAGCAAGCTTCAACTCTATGCGATGTAGAATGTTTAGCTTCAAATCCATGCGAAACACATGATTTAGATGCAAATCAATGCGATGTAGAAGGTTTAGCTTCAAATCCATGCGAATCAAGTGATTTAGCATCAGTTACTCGCGATATAAGTGACATAGCTTCAAATGCAGGAGAAAAAAAACGAGTTAGCTTCAAATCCATGCAAAACACATGATTGAGCTTCAAATCAATGCTATGTAGTAGGTTTAGCTTCAAATCCATGCGACACAAATGATTAAGCTTCAGATACTTGCGATATAAGTGATATTGCTTCGAATGCAGAAGAATGAAACGAGTTAGCTTCAAAATCCATGCGATACACATGATTTAGCTTCAAATCAATGCGAAGTAGAAGGCTTAGCTTCATATCCATGCGAAACAAATGATTTAGGTTCAGATACTTGCGATATAAGTGATATAGCTTCAAATACAGGAGAAACAAACGAGTTAGCTCGAAATCCAAGCGAAAAACATGATTTTGCTTCATATCAATGCGAAGTAGAAGGTTTAGCTTCAAATCCATGCGAAACCAATGATTTAGCTTCAGATACTTGTGATATATGTGATATAGCTTCAAATCCATGTGAAACCAATGACTTAGCTTCAGATACATGCGATATATGTGATATAGCTTCTACTGTATGCGAAACAAACGAGTTAGCTTCAAATCCAAGCGAAACACATGATTTTGCTGCAAATCAATGCGATGTTGAAGGTTTAGCTTCAAATCCATGCGAAACAAATGATTTAGCTTCAGATACTAGCGATATATGTGATATTGCTTCAAGCGCAGACGAAACAAACGAGTTAGCTTCAAATCCATGCGGAACAAATGATTGAGCTGCAAACACTTGGGATATAAGAGATATAGCTTCAAAAGCAGACGAAACAAACGAGTTAGCTTCAAATCCATGCGAAACACATGATTGAACTGCAAATCAATGCGATGTAGAAGATTTAGCTTCAAATCCATGCGAAAAAAATGATTTTTCTTCAAATACTCGCGATATAAGTGACATAGCTTCAAATGCAGGGGAAACAAGCGAGTTAGCTTCAAATCCATGCAAAACACATGATTGAGCTTCAAATCAATGCTATGTAGTAGGTTTAGCTTCAAATCCATGCGACACAAATGATTTAACTTCAGATACTTGCGATATAAGTGATATTGCTTCGAATGCAGACGAATCAAACGAGTTAGCTTCAAAATCCATGCGATACACATGATTTAGCTTCAAATCAATGCGAAGTAGAAGGCTTAGCTTCAAATCCATGCGAAACAAATGATTTAGCATTAGATACTTGCGATATAATTGGTATAGCTTCAAATGCAGGGGAAACAAACGAGTTAGCTTCAAATCCATGCGAAACACATGATATGGCTGCAAATCAATGCGATGTAGAAGGTTTAGCGTCAAATCCATGCGAAACAAATGATTTAGCATCAGATACTTGCGATATAAGTGACATAGCTTCAAATGCAGGGGAAACAAGCGAGTTAGCTTCAAAATCCATGCAAAACACATGATTGAGCTTCAAATCAATGCTATGTAGTAGGTTTAGCTTCAAATCCATGCGACACAAATGATTTAGCTTCGGATACTTGCGATATAAGTGATATTGCTTCGAATGTAGACGAATCAACCGAGTTAGCTTCAAAATCCATGCGATACACATGATTTAGCTTCAAATCAATGCGAAGTAGAAGGCTTAGCTTCAAATCCATGCGAAACAAATGATTTAGGTTCAGATACTTGCGATATAAGTGATATAGCTTCAAATGCAGACGGAACAAACGAGTTAGCTTCAAATCCTTGAAAAACAAAGGATTTAGGTTCAGATACTTGCGATATAAGTGATATAGCTTCAAATGCAGGAGAAACAAACGAGTTTGCACGAAATCCTAGCGAAAAACATGATTTTGCTTCATATCAATGCGAAGTAGAAGGTTTAGCTTCAAATCCATGCGAAACCAATGATTTAGCTTCAGATACTTGTGATATATGTGATATAGCTTCAAATCCATGTGAAACCAATGACTTAGCTTCAGGTACTTGCGATATATGTGATATAGCTTCTACTGTATGCGAAACAAACGAGTTAGCTTCAAATCCAAGCGAAACACATGATTTTGCTGCAAATCAATGCGATGTTGAAGGTTTAGCTTCAAATCCATGCGAAACAAATGATTTAGCTTCAGATACTAGCGATATATGTGATATTGCTTCAAGCGCAGACGAAACAAACGAGTTAGCTTCAAATCCATGCGGAACAAATGATTGAGCTGCAAACACTTGGGATATAAGAGATATAGCTTCAAAAGCAGACGAAACAAACGAGTTAGCTTCAAATCCATGCGAAACACATGATTGAACTGCAAATCAATGCGATGTAGAAGATTTAGCTTCAAATCCATGCGAAAAAAATGATTTTTCTTCAAATACTCGCGATATAAGTGACATAGCTTCAAATGCAGGAGAAACAAACGAGTTAGCTTCAAATCCATGCAAAACACATGATTGAGCTTCAAATCAATGCTATGTAGTAGGTTTAGCTTCAAATCCATGCGACACAAATGATTAAGCTTCAGATACTTGCGATATAAGTGATATTGCTTCGAATGCAGAAGAATGAAACGAGTTAGCTTCAAAATCCATGCGATACACATGATTTAGCTTCAAATCAATGCGAAGTAGAAGGCTTAGCTTCATATCCATGCGAAACAAATGATTTAGGTTCAGATACTTGCGATATAAGTGATATAGCTTCAAATGCAGGAGAAACAAACGAGTTAGCTCGAAATCCAAGCGAAAAACATGATTTTGCTTCATATCAATGCGAAGTAGAAGGTTTAGCTTCAAATCCATGCGAAACCAATGATTTAGCTTCAGATACTTGTGATATATGTGATATAGCTTCAAATCCATGTGAAACCAATGACTTAGCTTCAGATACTTGCGATATATGTGATATTGCTTCAAGCGCAGACGAAACAAACGAGTTAGCTTCAAATCCATGCGAAACACATGATTGAACTGCAAATCAATGCGATGTAGAAGATTTAGCTTCAAATCCATGCGAAAAAAATGATTTTTCTTCAAATACTCGCGATATAAGTGACATAGCTTCAAATGCAGGAGAAACAAACGAGTTAGCTTCAACTCCATGCAAAACACATGATTGAGCTTCAAATCAATGCTATGTAGTAGGTTTAGCTTCAAATCCATGCGACACAAATGATTTAACTTCAGATACTTGCGATATAAGTGATATTGCTTCGAATGCAGACGAATCAAACGAGTTAGCTTCAAAATCCATGCGATACACATGATTTAGCTTCAAATCAATGCGAAGTAGAAGGCTTAGCTTCAAATCCATGCGAAACAAATGATTTAGCATTAGATACTTGCGATATAAGTGGTATAGCTTCAAATGCAGGGGAAACAAACGAGTTAGCTTCAAATCCATGCGAAACACATGATATGGCTGCAAATCAATGCGATGTAGAAGGTTTAGCGTCAAATCCATGCGAAACAAATTATTTAGCTTAAGATACTTGCGATATAAGTGATAAAGCATCAAATGCAGGCGACACAAACGAGGTAGCTTCAAATCAATGCGAAACACATGATTTAGCTTCAGATACTAGCGATATAAGTGATATTGCTTCAAGTGCAGTCGAAACAAACAAGTTAGTTTCCAATCCATGCGGAACACATGATTTAGCTTATAACTCATGCGATACACGTGGATTAGATACAAATCCATGCCAAAAAAATACTTTAGATTCAGATACTTGTGATATACGTTATTTAGATTCAACTGCATGCGCAACAAACGAGTTAGCTTCAAATCCATGCGAAACACATGTTTTAGCTTCATATCAATGCGAAGTAGAATGCTTATCTTCGAATCCATGCGAAATAAATGGTTTAGCTTCAAATACTTGTGATAGACATGATATAGCTTCAAATGCAGGTGAAACAAACGAGTTAGCTTCAAATCCAAGAGAAACACATGATTTAGCTTCAAATCAATGCGAAGTCGAAGGCTTAGATTCAAATCCATGCGAATCAAATGATTTAGCTTCAAATACTTGTGATATAAATGATTTAGCTTCAACTGCATGCGAAACAAACGTGTTAGTTTCAAATCCAAACGAAAAACATGTTTTAGCTTCAAATCCATGCGAAGTAGAAGGCTTAGCATCAAGTCCAAACGAATCAAATGGTTTAGCTTCAAATACATGTGATATACATGATTCAGCTTCAACTGCAGGCAAAACAAACGAGTTAGCTTCAAATCCGTGCGAAACACATGATTTAGCTTCAAATTCATGCGAAGTATAAGGCTTATCTTCGAATCCATGCGAAACAAATGGTTTAGCTTCAAATACTTGTGATATACATGACTTAGCTTCAACTGCATGCGAAACAAACGAGTTAGCATCAAATCCACGCGAATCACATGATTTAGCTTCAAATTAATGCGAAGTAGAAGGCTTAGCATCAAGTCCAAACGAATCAAATGGTTTAGCTTCAAATACATGTGATATACATGATTCAGCTTCAACTGCATGCGAAACAAACGAGTTAGCATCAAATCCACGCGAAACACATGATTTAGCAGCAAATCAATGTGATGTAGAAGGTATAGCTTCAAATCCATGCGAAACAAATAGTTTAGCTTCAAATTCTTGTTTTATACATGCTTTAACTTCAACTGCATGCGAAACAAAAGAGTTAGCTTCAAATCCATGTGAAACACATGATTTAGCTTCAAATCAATGCGAAGTAGAATGCTTAGTTTCAAATACATGCGAATCAAATGGTTTAGATTCAAATACTAGTGATATAAATGATTTAGCTTCAAATGCAGGCGAAATGAACGAGTTAGCTTCATATCCATGAGAAACACATGATTCAGCTTCAAATCAAGGCGAAGTAGAATGCTTAGTTTCTAATACATGCGAATCAAATGGTTTAGCTTCAAATACTTGTGGTATAAATGATTTAGCTTCAAATGCAGGCGAAATGAACGAGTTAGCTTCAAATCCATGCGAAACACATGTTTTAGCTTCATATCAATGCGAAGTAGAATGCTTATCTTCGAATCCATGCGAAATAAATGGTTTAGCTTCAAATACTTGTGATAGACATGATATAGCTTCAAATGCAGGTGAAACAAACGAGTTAGCTTCAAATCCAAGAGAAACACATGATTTAGCTTCAAATCAATGCGAAGTCGAAGGCTTAGCTTCAAATCCATGCGAATCAAATGATTTAGCTTCAAATACTTGTGATATAAATGATTTAGCTTCAACTGCATGCGAAACAAACGTGTTAGTTTCAAATCCAAACGAAAAACATGTTTTAGCTTCAAATCCATGCGAAGTAGAAGGCGTAGCATCAAGTCCAAACGAATCAAATGGTTTAGCTTCAAATACATGTAATATACATGATTCAGCTTCAACTGCAGGCAAAACAAACGAGTTAGCTTCAAATCCGTGCGAAACACATGATTTAGCTTCAAATTCATGCGAAGTATAAGGCTTATCTTCGAATCCATGCGAAACAAATGGTTTAGCTTCAAATACTTGTGATATACATGATTTAGCTTTAACTGCATGCGAAACAAACGAGTTAGCATCAAATCCACGCGAATCACATGATTTAGCTTCAAATTAATGCGAAGTAGAAGGCTTAGCATCAAGTCCAAACCAATCAAATGGTTTAGCTTCAAATACATGTGATATACATGATTCAGCTTCAACTGCATGCCAAACTTACGAGTTAGCTTCAAATCCACGCGAAACACATGATATAGCTTCAAATTCATTCGAAACACGTGGTTCAGCTTAATATTCATGCGAAACATATGGTTTAGCTTCAAATACTTGTCATATACATGATTTAGCTTAAAATTCATGCGAAAGAAATGGTTCAGCTTCAAATCAATGCGAAGTGGAAGGCTTAGCTTCGAATGCATGAGAAACAAATGGTTTAGCTTCAAATACTTGTGACATGGATGATTTGGCTTCAACTGCATGCGAAATAAACATATTAGCTTCAAATCCAAACGAAACACATGATTTAGTTTCCAATCAATGCGAAGTAGAAGGCTTAGCTTCAAATGCAGGCGAAACAAATGGTTTATCTTCAAATACTTGTGATATACATGACTTAGTTTCAACGGCAAGCGAGACAAACGAATTAGATTCAAATCCAAGCGAAAAACATGATTTAGCTTCAAATCAATGCGAATCACATGGATTAGATTAATAGCTTCATATTCTTGCGAAACAGATGGCTTAGATTCAGATACTTGTGATAAACAAGATTTAGTTTCAAATCAAAGCGAAGTAGAAGGCTTTGCTTCAAAACCATGCGAAACGAATGGTTTAGCTTAAAATACTTGCGAATATAAGTGATATAGGTTCAAATGCAGGCGAAACAAACGAGTTAGCTTCAAATCCACGCGAAACTCATGATTTAGTTTCAAATTCAGACGAAACACATCGTTTAGATTAATATTCATGCGAAAAAATGTTTCAGCTTCAAATACTTGTGATATACATGATTTAGTTTCAACTGCATGCGAAACAAACGAGTTAACTTCAAATCCAAGCGAAACACATGATTCAGTTTCAAATTCATTCGAAACACATGGATTAGCTTAATATTAATGCGAAAAAAATGGTACAGCTTCAAATATTCGTGATATACATGATTTAGCTTCAACTGCATGCGAAGCAAACGAGTTACCTTCAAATCCATACGAAACACATGATTTAGATTCAAATTCTTTCGAAACACATGGTTTAGCTTAATATTCATGCGAAACAAATGTTTCTGCTTCAAATACTTGTGATAAACGTGATATAGCTTCAACTGCTTGCAAAACAAACGAGTTAGCTTCCAATCCAAGCGAAACACAAGATTCAGCTTCAAATTCATTCGAAACACATGGATTAGCTTACTATTCATGCGAAACAAATGGTTCAGCTTCAAATACTTGTGATATGCATGATTTAGCTTCAACTGCATGCGAAGCAAACGAGTTAACTTCAAATCCATACGAAACACATGATTTAGATTCAAATTCTTTCGAAACACATGGTTTAGCTTAATATTCATGCGAAACAAATAGTTCAGCTTCAAATACTTGTGATAAACATGATGTAGCTTCAACTGCATGCGAAACAAACTAGTTAGCTTCAAATCCATGCGATACATATGATTTAGCTTCAAATCAATGCGAAGTAGAAGGCTTAGCTTCAAGTCCACGCGAAAGACATAATTTTGCTTCAAATCAATGCGAAGTAGAAGACTTATCTTCAAATCCATGCGAAATAAATGGTTTAGCTTCAAATACTTGTGATAGACATGATATAGCTTCAAATGCAGGTGAAACAAACGAGTTAGCTTCAAATCCAAGAGAAACACATGATTTAGCTTCAAATCAATGCGAAGTCGAAGGCTTAGCTTCAAATCCATGCGAATCAAATGATTTAGCTTCAAATACTTGTGATATAAATGATTTAGCTTCAACTGCATGCGAAACAAACGTGTTAGTTTCAAATCCAAACGAAAAACATGTTTTAGCTTCAAATCCATGCGAAGTAGAAGGCGTAGCATCAAGTCCAAACGAATCAAATGGTTTAGCTTCAAATACATGTAATATACATGATTCAGCTTCAACTGCAGGCAAAACAAACGAGTTAGCTTCAAATCCGTGCGAAACACATGATTTAGCTTCAAATTCATGCGAAGTATAAGGCTTATCTTCGAATCCATGCGAAACAAATGGTTTAGCTTCAAATACTTGTGATATACATGATTTAGCTTTAACTGCATGCGAAACAAACGAGTTAGCATCAAATCCACGCGAATCACATGATTTAGCTTCAAATTAATGCGAAGTAGAAGGCTTAGCATCAAGTCCAAACCAATCAAATGGTTTAGCTTCAAATACATGTGATATACATGATTCAGCTTCAACTGCAGGCAAAACAAACGAGTTAGCTTCAAATCCGTGCGAAACACATGTTTCTGCTTCAAATCAATGCGAAGTAGGAGGTTTATCTTCCAAATCCATGCGAAACACATGATTTAGCAGCAAATCAATGTGATGTAGAAGGTATAGCTTCAAATCCATGCGAAACAAATGATTTAGCTTCAAATACTTGTGATATTCATAATTTAGCTTCAACTGCATGCGAAACAAACGAGTTAGTTTCAAATCCTTGCGAAACAAATGATGTAGCTTCAAATTAATGCGAAGTAGAAGGCTGATCTTCGGATCCATGCAAAACAAATGATTTAGCTTCAAATATATATTATATTGGTTTAGTTTCAGATACTTGTTGTAAACATGATTTAGCTTCAACTGCATGCCAAACTTACGAGTTAGCTTCAAATCCACGCGAAACACATGATATAGCTTCAAATTCATTCGAAACACGTGGTTCAGCTTAATATTCATGCGAAACATATGGTTTAGCTTCAAATACTTGTCATATACATGATTTAGCTTAAAATTCATGCGAAAGAAATGGTTCAGCTTCAAATCAATGCGAAGTGGAAGGCTTAGCTTCGAATGCATGAGAAACAAATGGTTTAGCTTCAAATACTTGTGACATGGATGATTTGGCTTCAACTGCATGCGAAATAAACATATTAGCTTCAAATCCAAACGAAACACATGATTTAGTTTCCAATCAATGCGAAGTAGAAGGCTTAGCTTCAAATGCAGGCGAAACAAATGGTTTATCTTCAAATACTTGTGATATACATGACTTAGTTTCAACGGCAAGCGAGACAAACGAATTAGATTCAAATCCAAGCGAAAAACATGATTTAGCTTCAAATCAATGCGAATCACATGGATTAGATTCATAGCTTCATATTCTTGCGAAACAGATGGCTTAGATTCAGATACTTGTGATAAACAAGATTTAGTTTCAAATCAAAGCGAAGTAGAAGGCTTTGCTTCAAAACCATGCGAAACGAATGGTTTAGCTTAAAATACTTGCGAATATAAGTGATATAGGTTCAAATGCAGGCGAAACAAACGAGTTAGCTTCAAATCCACGCGAAACTCATGATTTAGTTTCAAATTCAGACGAAACACATCGTTTAGATTAATATTCATGCGAAAAAATGTTTCAGCTTCAAATACTTGTGATATACATGATTTAGTTTCAACTGCATGCGAAACAAACGAGTTAACTTCAAATCCAAGCGAAACACATGATTCAGTTTCAAATTCATTCGAAACACATGGATTAGCTTAATATTAATGCGAAAAAAATGGTACAGCTTCAAATATTCGTGATATACATGATTTAGCTTCAACTGCATGCGAAGCAAACGAGTTACCTTCAAATCCATACGAAACACATGATTTAGATTCAAATTCTTTCGAAACACATGGTTTAGCTTAATATTCATGCGAAACAAATGTTTCTGCTTCAAATACTTGTGATAAACGTGATATAGCTTCAACTGCTTGCAAAACAAACGAGTTAGTTTCCAATCCAAGCGAAACACAAGATTCAGCTTCAAATTCATTCGAAACACATGGATTAGCTTACTATTCATGCGAAACAAATGGTTCAGCTTCAAATACTTGTGATATGCATGATTTAGCTTCAACTGCATGCGAAGCAAACGAGTTACCTTCAAATCCATACGAAACACATGATTTAGATTCAAATTCTTTCGAAACACATGGTTTAGCTTAATATTCATGCGAAACAAATAGTTCAGCTTCAAATACTTGTGATAAACATGATGTAGCTTCAACTGCATGCGAAACAAACTAGTTAGCTTCAAATCCATGCGATACATATGATTTAGCTTCAAATCAATGCGAAGTAGAAGGCTTAGCTTCAAGTCCACGCGAAAGACATAATTTTGCTTCAAATCAATGCGAAGTAGAAGACTTATCTTCAAATCCATCCGAAACAAATGGTTTAGCTTCAAATTCTCGTCATATACATGGTTTAGCTTCAAATGCAGGCGAAACAAACGAGTTAGCTTCAAATCCAAGCCAATCACATGATCTAGCTTCAAATCAATGCAAAGTAGAAGGCTTAGCTTCAAGTCCATGCGAAAGACATAATTTTGTTCAAATCAATGCGAAGTAGAAGGCTGACTTCCCAACCCATGCGAAACAAATGGTTTAGCTTCAAATACTTGTGGTATACATGATTTAGCTTCAACAGCATGCGAAACAAACGAGTTAGCTTCAATTCCATGCGAAACACATGATTTAGCTTCTAGTCAATGCGAAATAGAAGGCTTATCTTCGAATCCATGCGAAACAAATGGTTTAGCTTCAAACACCTGTGATATTCTTGATTTAGCTTCAACTGCATGCGAAACAAACGAGTTAGCTTCCAATCCAAGCGAAACACATGATTTAGCATCAAATCAATGCGAAGTAGAATTCTTAGCTTCAAATCAATGCAAAACAAATGGTTTAGCTTGAAATACTTGTGATATACATGATTTAGCTTCAACTGCATGCGAAACAAGCGAGTTAGCTTCAAATCCATGCGAAGTAGAAGTATTAGCTTCGAATACATGCGAAACAAACGAGACAGCTTCAAATCCAAGCAAAACACATGATTTAGTTTCAAATCAATGTGAAGTTGAAGGCTTAGCTTCAAATCCATGCGAAACGAATGATTTAATTTCAAATACTTGCGAATATAAGTGATATAGCTTCAAATGCACGCGAAACAAACGAGATAGCTTCAAATCCAAGCTAAACACATGATTTAGATTCAAATCAATGCGAAGTTGAAGGCTTAGCTTCAAATCCATGCGAAACGAATGATTTAGTTTCAAATACTTGCGTATATAAGTGATATAGCTTTTAATGCAGGTGAAGCAAACGAGTTAGCTTCAAATCCATACGAAACACATGATTTAGCTTCGAATTCATTCGAAACACACGGTTTAGCTTCAAATAATTGTGATATACATGATTTAGCTTCACCTGCATGCGAAACAAAAGAGTTAGCTTCAAACCCAAGCGAAACACATGATTTAGATTCAAATCAATGCGAAGTAGAAGGAGTAGCTTCAACTACATGAGAAACAAATGATTTATCTTCTCATAATTGCGATATAAGTGATATAACTACAAATGTACGCGAAACAATCGAGTTAGCTTCTAATCCATGTGAACCACATGATTTAGCTTCCAATCAAAGCGAAGTTGAAGGCTTAGCTTCAAATCCATGCAAAACAAATGGTTTAGCATCAAATACTTGTGATATGCATGATTTAGCTTCAAATGGAGGCGAAATAATCGAGTTAGCTTCAAATCAAAGACTTAACAAATGATTTTTCTTCAAATCAATGCGAAGTAGAAGGCATAGCTTTAAATCCATGCAAAGCAAATGGTTTAGTTACAAATACTTATGATATACATGGTTTAGCTTCAAATGCTGGCGAATCATACGGGTTAGCTTCAAATCCATGCGAAGCACATGATTTATCTTAAAATCAATGCGAAGTAAAAGGCTTATCTTCGAATCCGTGCGAAACAAACGGGTTGGCTTCAAATATTTGTGATTTACATTATTTAGCTACAAATGCCGGCGAAACAAACGAGTTATCTTCAAATCCAAGCGAAACACATGATTTAGCTTCAAATTCATGCGAAACACATGTTTTAGCATCAAATCAATGCGAAGTAGAAGGCTTGGCTTCAAATCCAAGCGAATCAAATGGTTAAGCTTCAAATACTTGTGATATAAATGATTTAGCTTCAACTGCATGCGAAACAAACGTGTTAGTTTCAAATCCAAACGAAAAACATGTTTTAGCTTCAAATCCATGCGAAGTAGAAGGCGTAGCATCAAGTCCAAACGAATCAAATGGTTTAGCTTCAAATACATGTAATATACATGATTCAGCTTCAACTGCAGGCAAAACAAACGAGTTAGCTTCAAATCCGTGCGAAACACATGATTTAGCTTCAAATTCATGCGAAGTATAAGGCTTATCTTCGAATCCATGCGAAACAAATGGTTTAGCTTCAAATACTTGTGATATACATGATTTAGCTTCAACTGCATGCGAAACAAACGAGTTAGCATCAAATCCACGCGAATCACATGATTTAGCTCCAAATTAATGCGAAGTAGAAGGCTTAGCATCAAGTCCAAACCAATCAAATGGTTTAGCTTCAAATACATGTGATATACATGATTCAGCTTCAACTGCAGGCAAAACAAACGAGTTAGCTTCAAATCCGTGCGAAACACATGTTTCTGCTTCAAATCAATGCGAAGTAGGAGGTTTATCTTCCAAATCCATGCGAAACACATGATTTAGCAGCAAATCAATGTGATGTAGAAGGTATAGCTTCAAATCCATGCGAAACAAATGATTTAGCTTCAAATACTTGTGATATTCATAATTTAGCTTCAACTGCATGCGAAACAAACGAGTTAGTTTCAAATCCTTGCGAATCAAATGATGTAGCTTCAAATTAATGCGAAGTAGAAGGCTGATCTTCGGATCCATGCAAAACAAATGATTTAGCTTCAAATATATATTATATTGGTTTAGTTTCAGATACTTGTGATAAACATGATTTAGCTTCAACTGCATGCCAAACTTACGAGTTAGCTTCAAATCCACGCGAAACACATGATATAGCTTCAAATTCATTCGAAACACGTGGTTCAGCCTAATATTCATGCGAAACATATGGTTTAGCTTCAAATACTTGTCATATACATGATTTAGCTTAAAATTCATGCGAAAGAAATGGTTCAGCTTCAAATCAATGCGAAGTGGAAGGCTTAGCTTCGAATGCATGAGAAACAAATGGTTTAGCTTCAAATACTTGTGACATGGATGATTTGGCTTCAACTGCATGCGAAATAAACATATTAGCTTCAAATCCAAACGAAACACATGATTTAGTTTCCAATCAATGCGAAGTAGAAGGCTTAGCTTCAAATGCAGGCGAAACAAATGGTTTATCTTCAAATACTTGTGATATACATGACTTAGTTTCAACGGCAAGCGAGACAAACGAGTTAGATTCAAATCCAAGCGAAAAACATGATTTAGCTTCAAATCAATGCGAATCACATGGATTAGATTCATAGCTTCATATTCTTGCGAAACAGATGGCTTAGATTCAGATACTTGTGATAAACAAGATTTAGTTTCAAATCAAAGCGAAGTAGAAGGTTTTGCTTCAAAACCATGCGGAACGAATGGTTTAGCTTAAAATACTTGCGAATATAAGTGATATAGGTTCAAATGCAGGCGAAACAAACGAGTTAGCTTCAAATCCACGCGAAACTCATGATTTAGTTTCAAATTCAGACGAAACACATCGTTTAGATTAATATTCATGCGAAAAAATGTTTCAGCTTCAAATACTTGTGATATACATGATTTAGTTTCAACTGCATGCGAAACAAACGAGTTAACTTCAAATCCAAGCGAAACACATGATTCAGTTTCAAATTCATTCGAAACACATGGATTAGCTTAATATTAATGCGGAAAAAATGGTACAGCTTCAAATATTCGTGATATACATGATTTAGCTTCAACTGCATGCGAAGCAAACGAGTTACCTTCAAATCCATACGAAACACATGATTTAGATTCAAATTCTTTCGAAACACATGGTTTAGCTTAATATTCATGCGAAACAAATGTTTCTGCTTCAAATACTTGTGATAAACGTGATATAGCTTCAACTGCTTGCAAAACAAACGAGTTAGTTTCCAATCCAAGCGAAACTCAAGATTCAGCTTCAAATTCATTCGAAACACATGGATTAGCTTACTATTCATGCGAAACAAATGGTTCAGCTTCAAATACTTGTGATATGCATGATTTAGCTTCAACTGCATGCGAAGCAAACGAGTTACCTTCAAATCCATACGAAACACATGATTTAGATTCAAATTCTTTCGAAACACATGGTTTAGCTTAATATTCATGCGAAACAAATAGTTCAGCTTCAAATACTTGTGATAAACATGATGTAGCTTCAACTGCATGCGAAACAAACTAGTTAGCTTCAAATCCATGCGATACATATGATTTAGCTTCAAATCAATGCGAAGTAGAAGGCTTAGCTTCAAGTCCACGCGAAAGACATAATTTTGCTTCAAATCAATGCGAAGTAGAAGACTTATCTTCAAATCCATCCGAAACAAATGGTTTAGCTTCAAATTCTCGTCATATACATGGTTTAGCTTCAAATGCAGGCGAAACAAACGAGTTAGCTTCAATTCCATGCGAAACACATGATTTAGCTTCTAGTCAATGCGAAATAGAAGGCTTATCTTCGAATCCATGCGAAACAAATGGTTTAGCTTCAAACACCTGTGATATTCTTGATTTAGCTTCAACTGCATGCGAAACAAACGAGTTAGCTTCCAATCCAAGCGAAACACATGATTTAGCATCAAATCAATGCGAAGTAGAATTCTTAGCTTCAAATCAATGCAAAACAAATGGTTTAGCTTGAAATACTTGTGATATACATGATTTAGCTTCAACTGCATGCGAAACAAGCGAGTTAGCTTCAAATCCATGCGAAGTAGAAGTATTAGCTTCGAATACATGCGAAACAAACGAGACAGCTTCAAATCCAAGCAAAACACATGATTTAGTTTCAAATCAATGTGAAGTTGAAGGCTTAGCTTCAAATCCATGCGAAACGAATGATTTAATTTCAAATACTTGCGAATATAAGTGATATAGCTTCAAATGCAGGCGAAACAAACGAGTTAGCTCCAAATCCATGCGAAGTAGAAGGATTAGCTTCGAATGCACGCGAAACAAACGAGATAGCTTCAAATCCAAGCTAAACACATGATTTAGATTCAAATCAATGCGAAGTTGAAGGCTTAGCTTCAAATCCATGCGAAACGAATGATTTAGTTTCAAATACTTGCGTATATAAGTGATATAGCTTTTAATGCAGGTGAAGCAAACGAGTTAGCTTCAAATCCATACGAAACACATGATTTAGCTTCGAATTCATTCGAAACACATGGTTTAGCTTCAAATAATTGTGATATACATGATTTAGCTTCACCTGCATGCGAAACAAAAGAGTTAGCTTCAAACCCAAGCGAAACACATGATTTAGATTCAAATCAATGCGAAGTAGAAGGAGTAGCTTCAACTACATGAGAAACAAATGATTTATCTTCTGATAATTGCGATATAAGTGATATAACTACAAATGTACGCGAAACAATCGAGTTAGCTTCTAATCCATGTGAACCACATGATTTAGCTTCCAATCAAAGCGAAGTTGAAGGCTTAGCTTCAAATCCATGCAAAACAAATGGTTTAGCATCAAATACTTGTGATATGCATGATTTAGCTTCAAATGGAGGCGAAATAATCGAGTTAGCTTCAAATCAAAGACTTAACAAATGATTTTTCTTCAAATCAATGCGAAGTAGAAGGCATAGCTTTAAATCCATGCAAAGCAAATGGTTTAGTTACAAATACTTATGATATACATGATTTAGCTTCAAATGCTGGCGAATCATACGGGTTAGCTTCAAATCCATGCGAAGCACATGATTTATCTTAAAATCAATGCGAAGTAAAAGGCTTATCTTCGAATCCGTGCGAAACAAACGGATTGGCTTCAAATATTTGTGATTTACATTATTTAGCTACAAATGCCGGCGAAACAAACGAGTTATCTTCAAATCCAAGCGAAACACATGATTTAGCTTCAAATTCATGCGAAACACATGTTTTAGCATCAAATCAATGCGAAGTAGAAGGCTTGGCTTCAAATCCAAGCGAATCAAATGGTTAAGCTTCAAATACTTGTGACATACATGATTTAGCTTCAAACGCTGGCGAAACAAACGAGTTAGCTTCAAATCCATGCCAAACACATGATTTACCTTCAAATTCATTCGAAACACATGGTTCAGCTTAATATTCATGCGAAACAAATGGTTAAGCTTCAAATACGTGTGATATACATGATTTAGCTTCAAACCATGCGTAACACATGATTTAGCAACAATTCAATGCGAGCTGGTACGCTTATCTTCAAATTCATGCGAAACATATGGTTTAGATATAAGTACTTGTGTTATTCATAATTTAGCTTCAACTGCATGCGAAACAAACGAGTTAGCTTCAAATCCAAGCGAAACACATGATTTAGCTTCAAACTCATGCGAAACACATGGTTAAGCTTAATATTCATGCAGAACAAATGGTTCAGCTTCAAATACTTGTGATATACATGATTTACCTTCAACTGCACGTGAAACAAACGTGTTAGCTTCAAATTCAAGCGAAACACATAATTCAGCTTCAAATCAATGCCAAGTAGAAGGATTAGTTTCAAATCCATGCGAAACGAATTGTTTAGCTTCATATACTTGTTTTATACATTACTTATCTTCAACTCCATGCACAACAAACGAGTTAGCTTAAAATCCAAATGGAACACATGATTTAGCTTCAAATCAAAGCGACGTTGAAGGCTTAGCTTCAAATCTATGCGAAGCAAATGGTTTAGCATCAAATACTTGTGATATACATGATTTAGCTCCAAATGCAGGCGAAACAAACGAGTTATCTTCAAATCAATGCCAAACACATTATTTAGCTTCAAATTCATTCGAAAAACATGGTTTAGCTTAATATTCATGCCAAACAAATGGTTCTGCTTCAAATACTTGCGATATACATGATTTTGCTTCAAATGCAGGCGAAACAAACGAGTTAGCTTCAAATCCATGGGAAACACATGATTTAGCTTCAAACAGTTGGGATATAGGCTATATAGCTTCAAATCCAGGCGAAACAAACGAGTTAGCTTCAATTCCATACGTAACACATGATTTAGCTTAAAATTAATGCGAAACACATCTATTAGCTTCAAATTCCTGCGATACACATGATTTAGCTGCAAATCAATGCGATATAGAAGGTTTTGCTTCAAATCCATGCGAATCTAATTTTTTAGCATCAGATAATTGCGATATAAGTGGTAAGGCTTCAAATGCAAGGGAAACAAACGAGTTAGCTTCAAATCCGTGCAAAACACATGATTTAACAGCAAATCAATGCGATGTCGAAGGTTTAGCTTCAAATGCATGCGACACAAATGATTTAGCTTCAGATACTTGCGATATAAGTGACATAGCTTCAAATGCAGACGAAACAAACGAGTTAGCTTCAAGTCCATGCGTAGCACAAGTTTAAGCTGCAAATCAATGCGATGTAGACGGTTTAACTTCAAATCCATGCGAAACACATTATTAAGCTGCAAATCAATGCGATGTAGAATGCTTAGCTTCATACTCATGCGAAACAAATGATTTAAGGTCACATACTTAAGATTTGTGATATAGCTTCAAATGCAGGTGAAACAAACGAGTTAGCTCCAAATCCATGCGAAATAAACGAGTTAGCTTCAAATCCATGCAAAACACATGATCAAGCTTCAAATCCATGCTACGTAGAAGGTTTAGCTTCAAATCCATCCGACACAAATGATTCAGCTTCATATACTTGCGTTATAAGTGATATAGCTTCAAATGCAGACGAAACAAACGAGTTAGATTCAAATCCATGCGAAACACATGATTAAGCTTCAAATCAAATCGAAGTAGAAGGATTAGCGTCAAATCCATGCGAAACCAGTGATTTTGCTTCAAACACTTAGGATATATGTGATATAGCTTCAACTGCATGCGAAACAAACGAGTTAGCTTCAAATCTAAGCGAATCACATGATTTAGCGACAAATCAATGGGATTTAGAAGGTTTTGCTTCAAATCCATGCGAAACACATTATTAAGCTGCAAATCAATGCGATGTAGAATGCTTAGCTTCAAACTCATGCGAAACAAATGATTTAAGGTCACATACTTAAGATTTGTGATATAGCTTCAAATGCAGGTGAAACAAACGAGTTAGCTCCAAATCCATGCGAAACAAACGAGTTAGCTTCAAATCCATGCAAAACACATGATCAAGCTTCAAATCCATGCTACGTAGAAGGTTTAGCTTCAAATCCATCCGACACAAATGATTCAGCTTCATATACTTGCGATATAAGTGATATAGCTTCAAATGCAGACGAAACAAACGAGTTAGATTCAAATCCATGCGAAACACATGATTAAGCTTCAAATCAAATCGAAGTAGAAGGATTAGCGTCAAATCCATGCGAAACAAATGATTGAGCTTCAAACACTTGGGATATAGGTGACATAGCTACAGTTGCATGCGAAACAAACGAGTTAGCTTCAAGTCCATGCGATGTAGAATGTTTAGGTTCAAATCCATACGAAGCAAATGATTTAGCTCCAAACACTTGGTATAGGAGTGATAACGCTTCAAATGCAGGCGGAACAAACGAGTTAGCTTCAAATCCATGCGAAACACATGATTTAGCTTCAAATTAATTCGATGTAGAAGGTTTAGCTTCAAATCCATGCGAAACACATGATTTAGATGCAAATCAAAGTGATGTAGAAGGTTTAGCTTCAAATCCATGAGAAACAAATGATTTAGCATCAGATAGTTGCGATATAAGTGATATAGCATCTAAGGCTGGCGAAACGAACGAGTTAGCTTCAAATCCATGCGAAACACATGATTTAGCTGCAAATCAATGCGATGTAGAAGGTTTAGCTTCAAATCCATGCGAAACAAATGATTTAGCTTCAAACACTTGGGATATAAGTGATATTGCTTCAAATGCCGACGAATCAAACGAGTTAGCTTCAAAATCCATTCGAAACACATGATTTAGCTGCAAATCAATGCGATGTAGAAGGTTTAGATCGAAATCCATGCGGTTCACAAGGTCGAGCATCAAATCAATGCGATGTAGAAGGTTGAGCTTCAAATCCATGCGAAACAAATGATTTAGGTTCAAATCAATGCGATGTAGAAGGTTTAGCTTCAAATCCATGCGAAACAAATGATTTAGATTCAAACACTTGGGATATAAGTAATATAGCTTCAATTGCAGACGAACCAAACGAGTTAGCTACAAAATCCATTCGAAACACATGATTTAGCTGCAAATCAATGCGATGTAGAAGGTTTAGATTCAAATCCATGCGAATCAAGTGATTTAGCATCAGTTACTCGCGATATAAGTGACACAGCTTCAAATGCAGGGGAAACAAACGAGTTAGCTTCAAATCCATGCGATACACATGATTTAGCTTCAAATCAATGCGATGTAGAAGGTTTAGCTTCAAATCCATGCGACACAAATGATTTGGCTTCAAATCCTTGCGATATAAATTATATAGTTTCAAATGCAGACGAAACAAACGAGTTAGCTACAAATCCATGCGAAACAAACGATTTAGCTTCAAATCAATGCGATGTAGAAGGTTTAACGTCGAATCCATGAGAAACAACTGATTTAGCTTCAAACACTCGGGATATATGTGATATAGCTTCAAATGCAGACGAAACAGACGAGTAAGCTTCAAATCCATGCGAAACGCTGGATTTAGCTGCAAATCAATGCGATGTAGAAGGTTTAGGTTCAAATCCATGCGAAACAAATGATTGAGCTTCAAATCAATGCTATGTAGTAGGTTTAGCTTCAAATCCATGCGACACAAATGATTTAGCTTCAGATACTTGCGATATAAGTGATATTGCTTCGAATGCAGACGATTCAAACGAGTTAGCTTCAAAATCCATGCGATACACAAGATTTAGCTTCAAATCAATGCGAAGTAGAAGGTTTAGCTTCAAATCCATGCGAAACAAATGATTTAGCTTCAAACACTTGGGATATAAGTGATATAGCTTCAAATGTAGACGAAACAAACGAGTTAGCTTCAGATCCATGCGAAACACATGATTTGGCTGCAAATCAATGCCACGTTGAAGGTTTAGCTTCAAATCCATGCGAAACCAATGATTTAGCTTCAGATACTTGCGATATATGTGATATAGCTTCAAATCCATGCGAAACCAATGATTTAGCTTCAGATACTTGCGATATATGTGATATAGCTTCAACTGTATGCGAAACAAACGAGTTAGCTTCAAATCCAAGCGAAACACATGATTTTGCTGCAAATCAATGCGATGTTGAAGGTTTAGCTTCAAATCCATGCGAAACAAATGATTTAGCTTCAGATACTAGCGATATATGTGATATTGCTTCAAGTGCAGACGAAACAAACGAGTCAGCTTCAAATCCATGCGGAACAAATGATTGAGCTGCAAACACTTGGGATATAAGAGATATAGCTTCAGATGCAGACGAAACAAACGAGTTAGCTTCAAATCCATGCGAAACACATGATTGAACTGCAAATCAATGCGATGTAGACGATTTAGCTTCAAATCCATGCGAAAAAAATGATTTTTCTTCAAATACTTGCGATACAAGTGATATAGCTTCAAATGCTGGCGAAACAATTTACCTTCAAATCCATGCGACACAAATGATTTTGCATCAGATACATGCGACATAAGTGATAAAGCATCAAATGCAGGTGAAACGAACGAGTTAGCTGCAAATCCATGCGAAACACATGATTTAGCAGCAAATCAATGCGATGTAGAATGTTTAGCTTCAAATCCATTCGAAACCAATGTTTTAGCTTCAGATACTTGCGATATAAGTGACATAGCTTCAAATACAGACGAATCAAACGAGTTAGCTTCAAAATCCATGCCATTCACATTATTTAGCTCCAAATCAATGCGAGGTATAAGGCTTAGCTTCATATCCATGAGAAACAAATGATTTAGGTTCAGAGAATTGTGATATAAGTGATATAGCTTCAGATGCAGGCGAAAAGAACGAGATAGCTTCAAATCCATGCGAAACACATGCTTTAGCTGCAAATCAATGCGATGTAGAAAGTTTAGCTTCAAATCCATGCGAAATAAATGATTTAGATTCAGATACTTGCGATATTAGTGATATAGCTTCAAATGCAGACGAAACAAACGAGTTAGCTTCAAATTCATGCGAAACACATGTTTCTGCTTCAAATCAATGCGAAGTAGAAGGCTTATCTTCAAATCCATCAGAAACAAATGGTTTAGCTTGAAATACTCGTGATATACGTGATTTAGCTTCAAATGCAGGCGAAACAAACGAGTTACCTTCAAATCCAAGCGATACACATGATTTAGCTTCAAATTAATGCGAAGTAGAAGGCTTATCTTCAAATCCATGCGAAACAAATGATTTAGCTTCAGATACTAGCGATATAAGTGATATTGCTTCAACTGAATACGAAACAAACAAGTTAGCTTCAAATCCATGCGATACATATGTTTTAGCTTCAAATCAATGCGAAGTAGTAGGCTTATCTTCAAGTCCTTGCGAAAGACATAATTTTGCTTCAAATCAATGCGAAGTAGAAGATTTAGAAACATATCCATACGAATCAAATGGTTTAGCTTCAAATACTTGTGATATAAGTGATTCAGATTCAAATGCAGGCGAAACAAACGAGTTAGCTTCAAATCCAAGCGAAACACATGATTTTGCTTCAAATCAATGCGAACTAGAAGCCTTATCTTCAAATCAATGCGAAACACATGATTTTGCTTCAAAACAATGCGAACCAGAAGGCTTATCTTCAAATCCATGCGAAACCAATGGTTTAGCTTCAAATACTTGTGATATAAATGATTCAGCTTCAAATGCAGGCGAAACAATCGAGTTAGATTCAAATCCATGCGATACACATGCTTTAGCTTCACATTCATGCGAGTCACATGGTTTAGCTTCATAGCTTCATATTCTTGCGAAACAGAAGGTTTATTTCATATACTTGTGATAAACATGATTTAGATTCAACTGCATGCCAAACTTACGAGTTAGCTTCAATTCCACGCGACGCACATGATTTAGCTTCAATTTAATGCGATGTTGAAGGCTTAGCTTCAAATCAACGCGAAACGAACGATTTAGTTTCAAATACTTGCGAATATAAGTGGTATAGCTTTAAATGCAGACGAAACAAGCGAGTTAGCTTGAAATCCATGCGAAACACATGATTCAGCTACGAATTCAAACGAAACATATCGTTTAGCTTAATATTCATTCGAAAGATATGTTTCAGATTCAAATACTTGTGATATACATGATTTAGCTTCAACTGCATGCGAAGCAAACGACTTAGCTTCAAATCCAAGCGAAACACATGATTCAGCTTCAAATCCAAGCGAAACACATGATCTAGCTTCAAATCAATGCGAAGTAGAAGGCTTAGCTTCAAGTCCATGCGAAAGACATAATTTTGTTCAAATCAATGCAGAGTAGAAGATTTAGCTACAAATCCATACGAATCAAATGATTTAGCTTCAAATACTTGTAATATACATGATTCAGCTTCAAATGCAGGCGAAACAAACGAGTTAGCATCAAATCCTAGCGAAATAGATGATCTAGTTTCAAATCAATGTGAAGTAGACGGCTTAACTACAAATACATGAGAAACAAATGATTTATCTTCAGATAATTGCGATGTAAGTGATATAGCTTCAAATGCAGGCGAAACAATCGAGTTAACTTCAAAACAATGCGAACTAGAAGGTTTAGCTTCAAATCCATGCGAAACAAATGATTTAGCTTCAAACACTTGGGATATAAGTGATATTGCTTCAAATGCCGACGAATCAAACGAGTTAGCTTCAAAATCCATTCGAAACACATGATTTAGCTGCAAATCAATGCGATGTAGAAGGTTTAGATCGAAATCCATGCGGTTCACAAGGTCGAGCATCAAATCAATGCGATGTAGAAGGTTGAGCTTCAAATCCATGCGAAACAAATGATTTAGGTTCAAATCAATGCGATGTAGAAGGTTTAGCTTCAAATCCATGCGAAACAAATGATTTAGATTCAAACACTTGGGATATAAGTAATATAGCTTCAATTGCAGACGAACCAAACGAGTTAGCTACAAAATCCATTCGAAACACATGATTTAGCTGCAAATCAATGCGATGTAGAAGGTTTAGATTCAAATCCATGCGAATCAAGTGATTTAGCATCAGTTACTCGCGATATAAGTGACACAGCTTCAAATGCAGGGGAAACAAACGAGTTAGCTTCAAATCCATGCGATACACATGATTTAGCTTCAAATCAATGCGATGTAGAAGGTTTAGCTTCAAATCCATGCGACACAAATGATTTGGCTTCAAATCCTTGCGATATAAATTATATAGTTTCAAATGCAGACGAAACAAACGAGTTAGCTACAAATCCATGCGAAACAAACGATTTAGCTTCAAATCAATGCGATGTAGAAGGTTTAACGTCGAATCCATGAGAAACAACTGATTTAGCTTCAAACACTCGGGATATATGTGATATAGCTTCAAATGCAGACGAAACAGACGAGTAAGCTTCAAATCCATGCGAAACGCTGGATTTAGCTGCAAATCAATGCGATGTAGAAGGTTTAGGTTCAAATCCATGCGAAACAAATGATTGAGCTTCAAATCAATGCTATGTAGTAGGTTTAGCTTCAAATCCATGCGACACAAATGATTTAGCTTCAGATACTTGCGATATAAGTGATATTGCTTCGAATGCAGACGATTCAAACGAGTTAGCTTCAAATCCATGCGATACACAAGATTTAGCTTCAAATCAATGCGAAGTAGAAGGTTTAGCTTCAAATCCATGCGAAACAAATGATTTAGCTTCAAACACTTGGGATATAAGTGATATAGCTTCAAATGTAGACGAAACAAACGAGTTAGCTTCAGATCCATGCGAAACACATGATTTGGCTGCAAATCAATGCCACGTTGAAGGTTTAGCTTCAAATCCATGCGAAACCAATGATTTAGCTTCAGATACTTGCGATATATGTGATATAGCTTCAAATCCATGCGAAACCAATGATTTAGCTTCAGATACTTGCGATATATGTGATATAGCTTCAACTGTATGCGAAACAAACGAGTTAGCTTCAAATCCAAGCGAAACACATGATTTTGCTGCAAATCAATGCGATGTTGAAGGTTTAGCTTCAAATCCATGCGAAACAAATGATTTAGCTTCAGATACTAGCGATATATGTGATATTGCTTCAAGTGCAGACGAAACAAACGAGTCAGCTTCAAATCCATGCGGAACAAATGATTGAGCTGCAAACACTTGGGATATAAGAGATATAGCTTCAGATGCAGACGAAACAAACGAGTTAGCTTCAAATCCATGCGAAACACATGATTGAACTGCAAATCAATGCGATGTAGACGATTTAGCTTCAAATCCATGCGAAAAAAATGATTTTTCTTCAAATACTTGCGATACAAGTGATATAGCTTCAAATGCTGGCGAAACAATTTACCTTCAAATCCATGCGACACAAATGATTTTGCATCAGATACATGCGACATAAGTGATAAAGCATCAAATGCAGGTGAAACGAACGAGTTAGCTGCAAATCCATGCGAAACACATGATTTAGCAGCAAATCAATGCGATGTAGAATGTTTAGCTTCAAATCCATTCGAAACCAATGTTTTAGCTTCAGATACTTGCGATATAAGTGACATAGCTTCAAATACAGACGAATCAAACGAGTTAGCTTCAAAATCCATGCCATTCACATTATTTAGCTCCAAATCAATGCGAGGTATAAGGCTTAGCTTCATATCCATGAGAAACAAATGATTTAGGTTCAGAGAATTGTGATATAAGTGATATAGCTTCAGATGCAGGCGAAAAGAACGAGATAGCTTCAAATCCATGCGAAACACATGCTTTAGCTGCAAATCAATGCGATGTAGAAAGTTTAGCTTCAAATCCATGCGAAATAAATGATTTAGATTCAGATACTTGCGATATTAGTGATATAGCTTCAAATGCAGACGAAACAAACGAGTTAGCTTCAAATTCATGCGAAACACATGTTTCTGCTTCAAATCAATGCGAAGTAGAAGGCTTATCTTCAAATCCATCAGAAACAAATGGTTTAGCTTGAAATACTCGTGATATACGTGATTTAGCTTCAAATGCAGGCGAAACAAACGAGTTACCTTCAAATCCAAGCGATACACATGATTTAGCTTCAAATTAATGCGAAGTAGAAGGCTTATCTTCAAATCCATGCGAAACAAATGATTTAGCTTCAGATACTAGCGATATAAGTGATATTGCTTCAACTGAATACGAAACAAACAAGTTAGCTTCAAATCCATGCGATACATATGTTTTAGCTTCAAATCAATGCGAAGTAGTAGGCTTATCTTCAAGTCCTTGCGAAAGACATAATTTTGCTTCAAATCAATGCGAAGTAGAAGATTTAGAAACATATCCATACGAATCAAATGGTTTAGCTTCAAATACTTGTGATATAAGTGATTCAGATTCAAATGCAGGCGAAACAAACGAGTTAGCTTCAAATCCAAGCGAAACACATGATTTTGCTTCAAATCAATGCGAACTAGAAGCCTTATCTTCAAATCAATGCGAAACACATGATTTTGCTTCAAAACAATGCGAACCAGAAGGCTTATCTTCAAATCCATGCGAAACCAATGGTTTAGCTTCAAATACTTGTGATATAAATGATTCAGCTTCAAATGCAGGCGAAACAATCGAGTTAGATTCAAATCCATGCGATACACATGATTTAGCTTCAAATCAAAGCGAAGTAGAAGGCTTATCTTCATATCCATGCGAAAAGAATGATTTAGTTTCAAATACTTCCGAATATAAGTGATAAAACTTCAAATGCTGGCGAAACAAACGAGTTAGCTTCAAATCGATGCGAAACACATGCTTTAGCTTCACATTCATGCGAGTCACATGGTTTAGCTTCATAGCTTCATATTCTTGCGAAACAGAAGGTTTATTTCATATACTTGTGATAAACATGATTTAGATTCAACTGCATGCCAAACTTACGAGTTAGCTTCAATTCCACGCGAAGCACATGATTTAGCTTCAATTTAATGCGATGTTGAAGGCTTAGCTTCAAATCAACGCGAAACGAACGATTTAGTTTCAAATACTTGCGAATATAAGTGGTATAGCTTTAAATGCAGACGAAACAAGCGAGTTAGCTTGAAATCCATGCGAAACACATGATTCAGCTACGAATTCAAACGAAACATATCGTTTAGCTTAATATTCATTCGAAAGATATGTTTCAGATTCAAATACTTGTGATATACATGATTTAGCTTCAACTGCATGCGAAGCAAACGACTTAGCTTCAAATCCAAGCGAAACACATGATTCAGCTTCAAATCCAAGCGAAACACATGATCTAGCTTCAAATCAATGCGAAGTAGAAGGCTTAGCTTCAAGTCCATGCGAAAGACATAATTTTGTTCAAATCAATGCAGAGTAGAAGATTTAGCTACAAATCCATACGAATCAAATGATTTAGCTTCAAATACTTGTAATATACATGATTCAGCTTCAAATGCAGGCGAAACAAACGAGTTAGCATCAAATCCTAGCGAAATAGATGATCTAGTTTCAAATCAATGTGAAGTAGACGGCTTAACTACAAATACATGAGAAACAAATGATTTATCTTCAGATAATTGCGATGTAAGTGATATAGCTTCAAATGCAGGCGAAACAATCGAGTTAACTTCAAAACAATGCGAACTAGAAGGTTTATCTTCATATCCATGCGAAACAAATGGTTTAGCTTCAAATACTTGTGAATATAAGCGATATAGTTTCAACTGAATGCGAAACAAACGAGTTAGCTTCAAATCCATGCGATACATATGATTTAGCTTCAAATCAATGCGAAGTAGAAGGCTTAGCTTCAAATCAATGCGAAGCAAATGCTTTAGATTCAAATAATTGTGATATACATGATTTAGATTCAAATGCTGGCGAAACAAACAAGTTAGCTTCAAATCAAATTGAAACACATGATTTAGCTTCAAATTCTTGCGAAGTGGAATGCTTAGCTTCAAATCGATGCGAAACAAATGGTTTAGCTTCAAATACTTGTGATATACATGATTTTGATTCAAATGAAGGCGAAAAAAACGAGTTAGCTTCAAATCCATGCGAAACACATGATTTAGCTTCAAATTCATTCGAAACACGTGGTTTAGCTTAATATTCATGCGAAACAAATGGTCCAGCTTCAAATACTTGTGATATACATGATTTTGCTTCAACTGCATGTGAAACAAACGTGTTAGCTTCAAATTCAAGCGAAAGAAATGATTCAGCTTCAAATCAATGCGAAGTAGAAGGCTTAGCTTCAAATCCATGCGAAACAAATGGTCCAGCTTCAAATACTTGTGATATACATGATTTTGCTTCAACTGCATGTGAAACAAACGTGTTAGCTTCAAATTCAAGCGAAAGAAATGATTCAGCTTCAAATCAATGCAAAGTAGAAGGCTTAGCTTCAAATCCATGCGAAACAATTGGTTTAGCTTCACATACTTGTGATATACATGATTTAGATGCAGCTGCATGCGGAACAAACGATTTAGCGTCACACCCAAGGGAAACACATGATTTAACTTCAAATCAATGCGAAGTAGAAGCCTTAGCTTCAAATCAATGCGAAAAAAATGGTTTAGCTTCAAATATTTGTGATATACATGATTTAGCTTCAAATGCAGGCGAAACAAGCGAGTTAGCTTCAAATCCATTCGAAACACATGATTTAGTTTCAAATCAATGCGAAGTAGAAGGCTTAGCTTCAAATCCATGCGAAACAAATGATTTAGCTTCAGATACTAGCGATATAAGTGATATTGCTTCAACTGAATGCTAAACAAACAAGTTAGCTTCAATTCCATGCGATACATATGTTTTAGCTTCAAATCAATGCGAAGTAGTAGGCTTATCTTCAAGTCCTTGCGAAAGACATAATTTTCCTTCAAATCAATGCGAAGTAGAAGATTTAGAAACATATCCATACGAATCAAATGGTTTAGCTTCAAATACTTGTGATATAAGTGATTCAGATTCAAATGCAGGCGAAACAAACGAGTTAGCTTCAAATCCAAGCGAAACACATGTTTTGCTTCAAATCAATGCGAACTAGAAGGCTTATCTTCAAATCCATGCGAAACACATGATTTTGCTTCAAAACAATGCGAACCAGAAGGCTTATCTTCAAATCCATGCGAAACCAATGGTTTAGCTTCAAATACTTGTGATATAAATGATTCAGCTTCAAATGCAGGCGAAACAATCGAGTTAGATTCAAATCCATGCGATACACATGATTTAGTTTCAAATCAAAGCGAAGTAGAAGGCTTAGCTTCAAATCCATGCGAAACAAATGATTTAGCTTCAGATACTAGCGATATAAGTGATATTGCTTCAACTGAATGCGAAACAAACAAGTTAGCTTCAAATCCATGCGATACATATGTTTTAGCTTCAAATCAATGCGAAGTAGTAGGCTTATCTTCAAGTCCTTGCGAAAGACATAATTTTCCTTCAAATCAATGCGAAGTAGAAGATTTAGAAACATATCCATACGAATCAAATGGTTTAGCTTCAAATACTTGTGATATAAGTGATTCAGATTCAAATGCAGGCGAAACAAACGAGTTAGCTTCAAATCCAAGCGAAACACATGATTTTGCTTCAAATCAATGCGAACTAGAAGGCTTATCTTCAAATCCATGCGAAACACATTATTAAGCTGCAAATCAATGCGATGTAGAATGCTTAGCTTCATACTCATGCGAAACAAATGATTTAAGGTCACATACTTAAGATTTGTGATATAGCTTCAAATGCAGGTGAAACAAACGAGTTAGCTCCAAATCCATGCGAAACAAACGAGTTAGCTTCAAATCCATGCAAAACACATGATCAAGCTTCAAATCCATGCTACGTAGAAGGTTTAGCTTCAAATCCATCCGACACAAATGATTCAGCTTCATATACTTGCGTTATAAGTGATATAGCTTCAAATGCAGACGAAACAAACGAGTTAGATTCAAATCCATGCGAAACACATGATTAAGCTTCAAATCAAATCGAAGTAGAAGGATTAGCGTCAAATCCATGCGAAACCAGTGATTTTGCTTCAAACACTTAGGATATAGGTGATATAGCTTCAACTGCATGCGAAACAAACGAGTTAGCTTCAAATCTAAGCGAATCACATGATTTAGCGACAAATCAATGGGTTTTAGAAGGTTTTGCTTCAAATCCATGCGACACTAATGATTTTGCATCAGATACATGCGATATAAGTGATATAGCTTCAAATGCAGGGGAAACAAACGAGTTAGCTGCAAATCCATGCAAAACACATGATTGAGCTTCAAATCAATGCTATGTAGAAGGTTCAGCTTCAAATCCACGCGACACAAATGATTAAGCTTCAGATACTTGGGATATAAGTGATATAGCTTCAAATGGAGACGAATCAAACGAGTTAGCTTCAAATCCATGCGAAACACATGATTTAGCAGCAAATCAATGCGATGTAGAAGGTTTAGCTTCAAATCCGTGCAACACAAATGATTTGGCTTCAAATCCTTGCGATATAAATTATATAGTTTCAAATGCAGACGAAACAAACGAGTTACCTTCAAATCCATGCAAAACACATGATTAAGCTTCAATTCCATGCCACGTAGAAGGTTTAGCTTCAAATCCATGCGAAAAACATGATTTAGCTGCAAATCAATGAGATGAAGAAGGTTTAGATTCAAATCCATGCGGTACACATGATATAGCATCAAATCAATGCGATGTAAAGGTTTATCTTCAAATCCATGCGACACAAATGATTTGGCTTCAAATCCTTGCGATATAAATTATAAAGTTTCAAATTCAGACGAAACAAACGAGTTAGCTTCAAATCCATGCAAAACACATGATTAAGCTTTAAATCCATGCTACGTAGAAGGTTTAGCTTCAAATCCATGCGACACAAATTATTTAGCTTCAAATACTTGCGATATAAGTGATATAGATTCAACTGCAGGCGAAACAAACGAGTTAGCTTCATATAGAAGCGAAACACATGATTTAGCTTCAAATCAATGCGATGTAGAAGGTTTAGCTTCGAATCCATGCGAAACACATGACTGAGCTTCAAATCAATGCTATGTAATAGGTTTAGCTTCAAATTCATGCGACACAAATGATTTAGCTTCAGATACTTGCGATATAAGTGATATTGCTTCGAATGCAGACGATACAAACGAGTTAGCTTCAAATCCATGCGAAACACATGATTTAGCTTCAAATCCATGCGAAACACATGATTTAGCTTCAAATCAATGCGAATCACATGGATTAGATTCATAGATTCATATTCTTGCGAAACAGATGGCTTAGATTCAGATACTTTTGATAAACAAGATTTAGTTTTAAATCAAAGCGAAATAGAAGGCTCAGCTTCAAAACCATGCGAAACGAATGGTTTAGCTTAAAATACTTGCGAATATAAGTGATATAGGTTCAAATGCAGGCGAAACAAACGAGTTAGCTTCAAATCCACGCCAAACTCATGATTTAGCTTCAAATTCAGACGAAACACATCGTTTAGCTTAATATTCATGCGAAAAAATGTTTCAGCTTCCAATACTTGTGATATACATGATTTAGCTTCAACTGCATGCGAAACAAACGAGTTAACTTCAAATCCAAGCGAAACACATGATTCAGCTTCCAATTCATTCGATACACAAGGTTTAGCTTACTATTCATGCGAAACAAATGGTTCTGCTTCAAATACTTGTGATAAACATGATATAGCTTCAACTGCTTGCGAAACAAACGAGTTAGCTTCCAATCCAAGCGAAACACATGATTCAGCTTCAAATTCATTCGAAACACATGGATTAGCTTACTATTCATGCCGAACAAATGGTTCAGCTTCAAATACTTGTGATATGCATGATTTAGCTTCAACTGCATGCGAAGCAAACGAGTAACATTCAAATCCATACGAAACACATGATTTAGATTCAAATTCTTTCGAAACACATGTTTTAGCTTAATATTGATGCGAATCAAATGGTTCAGCTTCAAATACTCGTCATATATATGATTTAGCTTCAAATGCAGGCGAAACAAACGAGTTAGCTTCAAATCCAAGCCAATCACATGATCTAGCTTCAAATCAATGCAAAGTAGAAGGCTTAGCTTCAAGACCACGCGAAACGAATGATTCAGCTTCAAATTCAAACGAAAGACATCGTTTAGGTTAATATTCATGCGAAAGAAATGTTTCAGCTTCAAATACTTGTGATATACATGATTTAGCTTCAACTCCATACGAAATAACGAGTTAGCTTCAAATCCATTCGAAACACATAATTTAGCTTCAATTTCATTCGAAACACATGGTTCACCTTAATAATCATGCAAATCAAATGCTTTAACTTCAAATACCTGTGATATACATGATTTACCTTCAACTGCATGCGAAACAAACGAGTTAGCTTTAAATCCATGTGAAACACATGATTTTGCTTCAAATCAATACGAAGTAGAAGGCAGATCTTCGAATCCTTTCGAAACAAATGGTTTAGCTTCAAATACTTGTGGTATACATGATTTAGCTTCAACAGCATGCGAAACATACGAGTTAGCTTCAAATCCATTCGAACCACATGATTTAGCTTCAAATTCATTCGAAACACATGGTTAATGAATAGTTTAGCATCAAATGCTTGTTTTATACATGACTTAGCTTCAACTGCATGCGAAACAAACGAGTTAGCTTCAAATCCACGCGAATCACATGATTTAGCTTCAAATCAATGCGAAGTGAAAGGCTTAGCTACAAATCCATGCGAAACAAATGATTTAGCTTCAGATACTAGCGATATAAGTAATATTGCTTCAAGTGCAGTCGAAACAAACGAGTTAGCTTCAAATCCAAGCGAAACACATGATTATTCTGCAAATCAATGCGATGCAGAAGGTTTAGCGTCAAATCCATGCGAAAAAAATGATTTAGCATCAGATACTTGCGATATAAGTGATATAGCTTCAAATGCAGGGGAAACAAACGAGTTAGCTTCAAATCCAAGCGAAACACATGATTTAGATTCAAATCAATGCGAAGTAGAAGGAGTAGCTTCAACTACATGAGAAACAAATGATTTATCTTCTGATAATTGCGATATAAGTGATATAACTACAAATGTACGCGAAACAATCGAGTTAGCTTCTAATCCATGTGAACCACATGATTTAGCTTCCAATCAAAGCGAAGTTGAAGGCTTAGCTTCAAATCCATGCGAAACAAATGGTTTAGCATCAAATACTTGTGATATGCATGATTTAGCTTCAAATGGAGGCGAAATAATCGAGTTAGCTTCAAATCAAAAACTTAACAAATGATTTTTCTTCAAATCAATGCGAAGTAGAAGGCATAGCTTTAAATCCATGCAAAGCAAATGGTTTAGTTACAAATACTTATGATATACATGATTTAGCTTCAAATGCTGGCGAATCATACAGGTTAGCTTCAAATCCATGCGAAGCACATGATTTATCTTCAAATCAATGCGAAGTAAAAGGCTTATCTTCGAATCCGTGCGAAACAAAAGGATTAGCTTCAAATACTTGTGATTTACATTATTTAGCTACAAATGCCGGCGAAACAAACGAGTTATCTTCAAATCCAAGCGAAACACATGATTTAGCTTCAAATTCATGCGAAACACATTTTTTAGCATCAAATCAATGCGAAGTGGAAGGCTTGGCTTCAAATCCAAGCGAATCAAATGGTTAAGCTTCAAATACTTGTGACATACATGATTTAGCTTCAAACGCTGGCGAAACAAACGAGTTAGCTTCAAATCCATGCCAAACACATGATTTACCTTCAAATTCATTCGAAACACATGGTTCAGCTTAATATTCATGCGAAACAAATGGTTAAGCTTCAAATACGTGTGATATACATGATTTAGCTTCAAACCATGCGTAACACATGATTTAGCTACAATTCAATGCGAACTGGTACGCTTATCTTCAAATTCATGCGAAACATATGGTTTAGATATAAGTACTTGTGATATTCATAATTTAGCTTCAACTGCATGCGAAACAAACGAGTTAGCTTCAAATCCAAGCGAAACACATGATTTAGCTTCAAACTCATGCGAAACACATGGTTAAGCTTAATATTCATGCAGAACAAATGGTTCAGCTTCAAATACTTGTGATATACATGATTTACCTTCAACTGCACGTGAAACAAACGTGTTAGCTTCAAATTCAAGCGAAACACATAATTCAGCTTCAAATCAATGCCAAGTAGAAGGATTAGTTTCAAATCCATGCGAAACGAATTGTTTAGCTTCAAATACTTGTTTTATACATTACTTATCTTCAACTCCATGCACAACAAACGAGTTAGCTTAAAATCCAAACGTAACACATGATTTAGCTTCAAATCAAAGCGACGTTGAAGGCTTAGCTTCAAATCCATGCGAAGCAAATGGTTTAGCATCAAATACTTGTGATATACATGATTTAGCTCCAAATGCAGGCGAAACAAACGAGTTATCTTCAAATCAATGCCAAACACATTATTTAGCTTCAAATTCATTCGCAACACATGGTTTAGCTTAATATTCATGCCAAACAACTGGTTCTGCTTCAAATACTTGTGATATACATGATTTTGCTTCAAATGCAGGCGAAACAAACGAGTTAGCTTCAAATCCATGCGAAACACATGATTTATCTTCAAATCAATGCGAAGTAAAAGACATATCTTCGAATCCGTGCGAAACGAACGGTTTAGCTTCAATTACTTGTGATATAAGTGATATAGCTTCAACTGCATGCGAAACAAACGAGTTAGCTTCAAAATCCATGCGATACACATCATTTAGTTTCAAATAGAAGAGACGTAGAAGCCTTAACTTCAAATCCATGCGAAACAAATGATTTAGGTTCTGGTACTTGCGATATAAGTGATATAGCTTCAAATGCAGGGGAAACTAACGAGTTAGCTTCAAATCCATGCGAAACACATGATTTAGCTGCAAATCAGTGCTATGTAGAAGGTTTAGCTTCAAATCCATGAGACACAAATGATTTAGCTTCAGATACTAGCGATATAAGTGATATAGCTTCAAATGCAGACGAAACTAATGAGTTAGCTCCAAATCCTTGCGATACACATTATTTAGCTTCAAATCTATGCGAAGTAGAAGGCTTAGCATCAAATCCATCCGAAACATACGATTTAGGATCAGATACTTGCGATAGAAGTGATATAGCTTAAAATTCAGGAGAAACAAACGAGTTAGCTCCAAATCCATGCGATGCACAAGATTCAGCTACAAATCAATGCGATGTAGTAGGTTTAACTTCAAATCCATGTGACACAAATGATTTAGCTTCAAATACTTACCGCTATATGTGATATAGCATCAAATGCAGACGAATCAATCGAGTTAGCTTCAAAATCCATTCGAACCACATGATTTAGCTTCAAATCAATGCGAAGTAGAAGGCTTAGCTTCAAATCGATGCGGAACAAATGATTGAGCTTCAAACACTTCGGATATAGGTGATATAGCTTCAACTGCAGGCGAAACAAACGAGTTAACTTGAAATCCATGCGAAACACATGATTTAGCTGCAAATCAATGCGATGTAGAAGGTTTAGCTTCAAATCCATGCGGAACAAATGATTTAGCTGCAGATACTTGCGATACAAGTGACACAGGTTTAAATGCAGACGAATCAAACGAGTTAGCTTCAAATCCATGCGAAACACATGATTTAGCTTCAAATTAATTCGATGTAGAAGGTTTAGCTTCAAATCCATGCGAAACACATGATTTAGATGCAAATCAAAGTGATGTAGAAGGTTTAGCTTCAAATCCATGAGAAACAAATGATTTAGCATCAGATAGTTGCGATATAAGTGATATAGCATCTAAGGCTGGCGAAACGAACGAGTTAGCTTCAAATCCATGCGAAACACATAATTTAGCTGCAAATCAATGCGATGTAGAAGGTTTAGCTTCAAATCCATGCGAAACAAATGATTTAGCTTCAAACACTTGGGATATAAGTGATATTGCTTCAAATGCCGACGAATCAAACGAGTTAGCTTCAAAATCCATTCGAAACACATGATTTAGCTGCAAATCAATGCGATGTAGAAGGTTTAGATCGAAATCCATGCGGTTCACAAGGTCGAGCATCAAATCAATGCGATGTAGAAGGTTGAGCTTCAAATCCATGCGAAACAAATGATTTAGCTGCAAATCAATGCGATGTAGAAGGTTTAGATTCAAATCCATGCGAATCAAGTGATTTAGCATCAGTTACTCGCGATATAAGTGACACAGCTTCAAATGCAGGGGAAACAAACGAGTTAGCTTCAAATCCATGCGATACACATGATTTAGCTTCAAATCAATGCGATGTAGAAGGTTTAGCTTCAAATCCATGCGACACAAATGATTTGGCTTCAAATCCTTGCGATATAAATTATATAGTTTCAAATGCAGACGAAACAAACGAGTTAGCTACAAATCCATGCGAAACAAACGATTTAGCTTCAAATCAATGCGATGTAGAAGGTTTAGCGTCGAATCCATGAGAAACAACTGATTTAGCTTCAAACACTCGGGATATATGTGATATAGCTTCAAATGCAGACGAAACAGACGAGTAAGCTTCAAATCCATGCGAAACGCTGGATTTAGCTGCAAATCAATGCGATGTAGAAGGTTTAGGTTCAAATCCATGCGAAACAAATGATTGAGCTTCAAATCAATGCTATGTAGTAGGTTTAGCTTCAAATCCATGCGACACAAATGATTTAGCTTCAGATACTTGCGATATAAGTGATATTGCTTCGAATGCAGACGATTCAAACGAGTTAGCTTCAAAATCCATACGATACACAAGATTTAGCTTCAAATCAATGCGAAGTAGAAGGTTTAGCTTCAAATCCATGCGAAACAAATGATTTAGCTTCAAACACTTGGGATATAAGTGATATAGCTTCAAATGTAGACGAAACAAACGAGTTAGCTTCAGATCCATGCGAAACACATGATTTGGCTGCAAATCAATGCGACGTTGAAGGTTTAGCTTCAAATCCATGCGAAACCAATGATTTAGCTTCAGATACTTGCGATATATGTGATATAGCTTCAAATCCATGCGAAACCAATGATTTAGCTTCAGATACTTGCGATATATGTGATATAGCTTCAACTGTATGCGAAACAAACGAGTTAGCTTCAAATCCAAGCGAAACACATGATTTTGCTGCAAATCAATGCGATGTTGAAGGTTTAGCTTCAAATCCATGCGAAACAAATGATTTAGCTTCAGATAATAGCGATATATGTGATATTGCTTCAAGTGCAGACGAAACAAACGAGTCAGCTTCAAATCCATGCGGAACAAATGATTGAGCTGCAAACACTTGGGATATAAGAGATATAGCTTCAGATGCAGACGAAACAAACGAGTTAGCTTCAAATCCATGCGAAACACATGATTGAACTGCAAATCAATGCGATGTAGACGATTTAGCTTCAAATCCATGCGAAAAAAATGATTTTTCTTCAAATACTTGCGATACAAGTGATATAGCTTCAAATGCTGGCGAAACAATTTACCTTCAAATCCATGCGACACAAATGATTTTGCATCAGATACATGCGACATAAGTGATAAAGCATCAAATGCAGGTGAAACGAACGAGTTAGCTGCAAATCCATGCGAAACACATGATTTAGCAGCAAATCAATGCGATGTAGAATGTTTAGCTTCAAATCCATTCGAAACCAATGTTTTAGGTTCAGATACTTGCGATATAAGTGACATAGCTTCAAATACAGACGAATCAAACGAGTTAGCTTCAAAATCCATGCCATTCACATTATTTAGCTCCAAATCAATGCGAGGTATAAGGCTTAGCTTCATATCCATGAGAAACAAATGATTTAGGTTCAGAGAATTGTGATATAAGTGATATAGCTTCAGATGCAGGCGAAAAGAACGAGATAGCTTCAAATCCATGCGAAACACATGCTTTAGCTGCAAATCAATGCGATGTAGAAAGTTTAGCTTCAAATCCATGCGAAATAAATGATTTAGATTCAGATACTTGCGATATTAGTGATATAGCTTCAAATGCAGACGAAACAAACGAGTTAGCTTCAAATTCATGCGAAACACATGTTTCTGCTTCAAATCAATGCGAAGTAGAAGGCTTATCTTCAAATCCATCAGAAACAAATGGTTTAGCTTGAAATACTCGTGATATACGTGATTTAGCTTCAAATGCAGGCGAAACAAACGAGTTACCTTCAAATCCAAGCGAAACACATGATCTAGCTTCAAATCAATGCGAAGTAGAAGGCTTAGCTTCAAGTCCATGCGAAAGACATAATTTTGTTCAAATCAATGCAGAGTAGAAGATTTAGCTACAAATCCATACGAATCAAATGGTTTAGCTTCAAATACTTGTGATATACATGATTCAGCTTCAAATGCAGGCGAAACAAACGAGTTAGCATCAAATCCTAGCGAAATACATGATCTAGTTTCAAATCAATGTGAAGTAGACGGCTTAACTACAAATACATGAGAAACAAATGATTTATCTTCAGATAATTGCGATGTAAGTGATATAGCTTCAAATGCAGGCGAAACAATCGAGTTAACTTCAAAACAATGCGAACTAGAAGGTTTATCTTCATATCCATGCGAAACAAATGGTTTAGCTTCAAATACTTGTGAATATAAGCGATATAGTTTCAACTGAATGCGAAACAAACGAGTTAGCTTCAAATCCATGCGATACATATGATTTAGCTTCAAATCAATGCGAAGTAGAAGGCTTAGCTTCAAATCAATGCGAAGCAAATGCTTTAGATTCAAATAATTGTGATATACATGATTTAGATTCAAATGCTGGCGAAACAAACAAGTTAGATTCAAATCAAATTGAAACACATGATTTAGCTTCAAATTCTTGCGAAGTGGAATGCTTAGCTTCAAATCGATGCGAAACAAATGGTTTAGCTTCAAATACTTGTGATATACATGATTTTGATTCAAATGAAGGCGAAAAAAACGAGTTAGCTTCAAATCCATGCGAAACACATGATTTAGCTTCAAATTCATTCGAAACACGTGGTTTAGCTTAATATTCATGCGAAACAAATGGTCCAGCTTCAAATACTTGTGATATACATGATTTTGCTTCAACTGCATGTGAAACAAACGTGTTAGCTTCAAATTCAAGCGAAAGAAATGATTCAGCTTCAAATCAATGCGAAGTAGAAGGCTTAGCTTCAAATCCATGCGAAACAAATGGTCCAGCTTCAAATACTTGTGATATACATGATTTTGCTTCAACTGCATGTGAAACAAACGTGTTAGCTTCAAATTCAAGCGAAAGAAATGATTCAGCTTCAAATCAATGCGAAGTAGAAGGCTTAGCTTCAAATCCATGCGAAACAATTGGTTTAGCTTCACATACTTGTGATATACATGATTTAGATGCAGCTGCATGCGGAACAAACGATTTAGCGTCACACCCAAGGGAAACACATGATTTAACTTCAAATCAATGCGAAGTAGAAGCCTTAGCTTCAAATCAATGCGAAAAAAATGGTTTAGCTTCAAATATTTGTGATATACATGATTTAGCTTCAAATGCAGGCGAAACAAGCGAGTTAGCTTCAAATCCATTCGAAACACATGATTTAGTTTCAAATCAATGCGAAGTAGAAGGCTTAGCTTCAAATCCATGCGAAACAAATGATTTAGCTTCAGATACTAGCGATATAAGTGATATTGCTTCAACTGAATGCTAAACAAACAAGTTAGCTTCAAATCCATGCGATACATATGTTTTAGCTTCAAATCAATGCGAAGTAGTAGGCTTATCTTCAAGTCCTTGCGAAAGACATAATTTTCCTTCAAATCAATGCGAAGTAGAAGATTTAGAAACATATCCATACGAATCAAATGGTTTAGCTTCAAATACTTGTGATATAAGTGATTCAGATTCAAATGCAGGCGAAACAAACGAGTTAGCTTCAAATCCAAGCGAAACACATGATTTTGCTTCAAATCAATGCGAACTAGAAGGCTTATCTTCAAATCCATGCGAAACACATGATTTTGCTTCAAAACAATGCGAACCAGAAGGCTTATCTTCAAATCCATGCGAAACCAATGGTTTAGCTTCAAATACTTGTGATATAAATGATTCAGCTTCAAATGCAGGCGAAACAAACGAGTTAGATTCAAATCCATGCGATACACATGATTTAGTTTCAAATCAAAGCGAAGTAGAAGGCTTAGCTTCAAATCCATGCGAAACAAATGATTTAGCTTCAGATACTAGCGATATAAGTGATATTGCTTCAACTGAATGCGAAACAAACAAGTTAGCTTCAAATCCATGCGATACATATGTTTTAGCTTCAAATCAATGCGAAGTAGTAGGCTTATCTTCAAGTCCTTGCGAAAGACATAATTTTCCTTCAAATCAATGCGAAGTAGAAGATTTAGAAACATATCCATACGAATCAAATGGTTTAGCTTCAAATACTTGTGATATAAGTGATTCAGATTCAAATGCAGGCGAAACAAACGAGTTAGCTTCAAATCCAAGCGAAACACATGATTTTGCTTCAAATCAATGCGAACTAGAAGGCTTATCTTCAAATCCATGCGAAACACATGATTTTGCTTCAAAACAATGCGAACCAGAAGGCTTATCTTCAAATCCATGCGAAACCAATGGTTTAGCTTCAAATACTTGTGATATAAATGATTCAGCTTCAAATGCAGGCGAAACAAACGAGTTAGCTTCAAAATTCATTCAAAACACATGATTTAGCTGCAAATCAATGCGATGTAGAAGGTTTAGATCGAAATCCATGCGGTTCACAAGGTTTAGTATCAAATCAATGCGATGTAGAAGGTTTAGATCGAAATCCATGCGGTTCACAAGGTTTAGTATCAAATCAATGCGATGTAGAAGGTTTAGCTTCATATCTATGCGAAACAAATGATTGAGCTTCAAACACTTGGGATATAGGTGATATAGCTTCAAATGCAGAAGAATCAATCGAGTTAGCTTCAAAATCCATTCGAAACACATGATTTAGCTGCAAATCAATGCGATGTAGAAGGTTTAGCTTCAAATCCATGCGGTACACAAGGTTTAGCATCAAATTAATACGATGTAGAAGGTTTACCTTCAAATCTATGCGAAACAAATGATTGAGCTTCAAACACTTGGGATATAGGTGATATAGATGCAACTGCATGCGAAACAAACGAGTTAGCTTCAAATGCATGCGAAACAAATGATGTAGCTACAAATCAATTCGAAGTAGAAGGAATAGCTTCAAATCCATACGGAACAAATGGTTTAGCTACAAATACTTGTGATATACGTTATTTAGATTCATCAGCATGCGCAACAAAAGAGTTAGTTTCAAATTCATGCGGTACACAAGGTTTAGCATCAAATCAATGCGATGTAGAAGGTTTAGCTTCGTATCTATGCGAAACAAATGATTGAGCTTCAAACACTTGGAATATAGTTTAAATATCTTCAAATGAAGACGAATCAAACGAGTTAGCTTCAAAATCCATTCGAAACACATGATTTAGCTGCAAATCAATGCGATGTAGAAGGTATAGCTTCAAATCCATGCGAAACAAATGATTTAGCTTCAGATACTTGCGATATAACTGATATAGCTTCAAATGCAGGCGCAACTAACGAGTTAGCTGCAAATCCATGCAAAACACATGACTTTTCTTCAAATACTTGCGATATAAGTGATATAGCTTCAAATGCAGATGAAGCAAACGAGCTAGCTTCAAATCTATGAGATGTAGAATTTTTGCTTCAAAGCCATGCGAAACAAATGATTTAGCATCAGATGCTTGCGATATAAATGATATAGCTTCAAATGCAGACGAAACAAACGAGTTAGCTTCATATCCAAGCGAAACACACGATTTACATGCAAATTAATGCGATGCAGTAGGTTCAGCTTCAAATCCATGCGACACAAATGATTTAGCTACAAACACTTGGGATATAAGTGATATAGCTTCAAATGCAGACGAATCAAACGAGTTAGCTTCAAAATTCATTCAAAACACATGATTTAGCTACAAGTCAATGCGATGTAGAAGGTTTAGATTGAAATCCATGCGGTACACAAGGTTTAGCATCAAATTAATACGATGTAGAACGTTTACCTTCAAATCTATGCGAAACAAATGATTGAGCTTCAAACACTTGGGATATAGGTGATATAGATGCAACTGCATGCGAAACAAACGAGTTAGCTTCATATCCAAGCGAAACACATGATTTATATGCTTATTAATGCGAAATAGAAGGTTTAGCTTCAAATCCATGAGAAACAAATGATTTAGCATCAGATACTGGCGATATAAGTGATATAGCATCTAAGGCAGGCGAAACGAACGAGTTAGCATCAAATCCATGCGAAAAACATGATTTAGCTGCAAATCAATGCGATGTAGAAGGTTTAGCTTCAAATCCATGCGAAACAAATGATTTAGCTTCAAACACTTGGGATATAAGTGATATAGATTCAAATGCCGACGAATCAAACGAGTTAGCTTCAAAATCCATTCGAAACACATGATTTAGCTGCAAATCAATGCGATGTAGAAGGTTTAGATCGAAATCCATGCGGTTCACAGGGTCGAGCATCAAATCAATGCGATGTACAAGGTTTAGCTTCATATCTATGCGATACAAATGATTGAGCTTCAACACTTGGGATATAGGTGATATAGCTTCAAATGCAGACGAATCAAACGAGTTAGCTTCAAAATCCATTCGAAACACATGATTTAGCTGCAAATCAATGCGATGTAGAAGGTATAGCGTCAAATCCATGCGAAACAAATGATTTAGATTCAGATACTTGCGATAAAACTGATATAGCTTCAAATGCAGGCGCAACTAACGAGTTAGCTTCAAATCCATGCAAAACACATGATTTTTCTTCAAATACTTGCAATTTAAGTGATATAGCTTCAAATGCAGATGAAGCAAACGAGCTAACTTCAAATCTATGCGATGTAGAATTTTTGCTTCAAAGCCATGCGAAACCAATGATTTAGCGCCAGTTACTTGCGATATAAGTGACATAGCTTCAAATGCAATCGAAACAAACGAGATAGTATCAAATACAAGAGAATCACATGATTTAGATGCAAATAAATGCGCTTTAGAAGGTTGAGCTTCAAATCCATGCGAAACAAATGATTTAGGTTCAAATCAATGCGATGTAGAAGGTTTAGCTTCAAATCCATGCGAAACAAATGATTTAGATTCAAACACTTGGGATATGAGTAATATAGCTTCAATTGCAGACGAACCAAACGAGTTAGCTTCAAAATCCATTCGAAACACATGATTTAGCTGCAAATCAATGCGATGTAGAAGGTTTAGATTCAAATCCATGAGAAACAAATGATTTAGCATCAGATACTTGCGATATGAGTGATATAGAATCAAATGCAGGCGAAAAGAACGAGTTAGCTTCAAATCCATGCGAAACACATGATTTAGCTGCAAATCAATGCGATGTAGAAGGTTTAGCTTCAAAATCCATGCGATACAAATGATTAAGCTTCAAATCAATGCGAAGTAGAAGGCTTAGTTTCAAATCCATTCGAAACAAATGATTTAGGTTCAAATCAATGCGAAGTAGAAGGCTTACCTTCTAATCCATTGGGAACAAATGATTTAGCTTCAAATCCTTGCGATATAAGTGATATAGCATCAAATGCAGACGAATCAAACGAGTTAGCTTCAAAATCCATTCGAAACACATGATTTAGCTGCAAATCAATGCGATGTAGAAGGTTTAGATTCAAATCCATGCGAAACACATGATTTAGCTGCAAATCAATGCGATGTAGAAGGTTTAGCTTCATATCTATGCGAAACAAATTATTGAGCTTCAAACACTTGGGATATAGGTGATATAGTTTCAAATGCAGGCGAAACTGACGAGGTAGCTTCAAATCCATGCGAAACACATGATTTAGCTGCAAATGAATGCGATGTAGAATGTTTAGCTTCAAAATCCATGCGATACACATGATTAAGCTACAAATCAATGCGAAGTAGGAGGCTTAGTTTCAAATCCATTCGAAACAAATGATTTAGGTTCAAATCAATGCGAAGTAGAAGGTTTAGCTTCTAATCCATTCGGAACAAATGATTTAGTTTCAAATCCTTGCATTATAAGTGATATAGCATCAAATGCAGACGAATCAAACGAGTTAGCTTCAACATCCATGCGATACACATCATTTAGCTTCAAATCGATAAGAAGTAGAAGGCTTACCTTCAAATCCATGCGTAACAAATAATTTAGCTTCAGATACTTGCGATATAAGTGATATATCTTCAAATGCAGAGGAAACAAACGAGTTAGCTTCAAATTCATGGGAGACAAATGATTTAGCTTCAAATCAATGCAATGCAGACGGTTTAGCTTCACATCAATGCGATGTAGAAGGTTTAACTTCAAATCAATGCAACACAAATGATTTAGCTTCAGATACTTGCGATAAAATTGATATAGCTTCAAATGCAAACGCAACAAACGAGTTAGCTTCATATCGAGCGAAACACACGATTTACCTTCAAATCAGTGCGATGTAGAAGGTTTAGCTTCAAATCCATGCGAAACAAATGATTTAGCTTCAAACACTTGGGATATAAGTGATATAGCTTCAAATGTAGACGAAACAAGCGTGTTAGCTTCAAATCCATGCGAAACACATGATTTAGCTGCAAATCAATGCGATGTAGAAGGCTTAGCTTCAATTCCATGCGGAACAAATGATTTAGCTTCAAACACTTGGGATATAGGTGATATAGCTTCAAATGCAGGAGACACAAACGAGTTAGCTCCAAATCCATGCGATGCACAAGATTCAGCTACAAATCAATGCCATGTATTAGGTGTAGCTTGAAATCCACGCGAAACATATGTTTTAGCTGCAAATCAATGCGATGTAGAATGTTTAGCATCAAATCCATGCGAAACAAATGATTTAGCTTCAGATACTTGCGATATAACTGATATAGCTTCAAATGCAGGCGCAACTAACGAGTTAGCTTCAAATTCATGCAAAACACATGATTGTTCTTCAAATCCATGCGAAACACATGATTTAGCTACAAATCAATGCGATGTAGAAGGTTTAGCTTCAAATCCATTAGAAACAAATGACTGGGCTTCAAACACTTGGGATATAAGTGATATTGCTTCAAATGCAGACGAATCAAACGAGTTAGCTTCAAAATCCATTCGAAACATATGATATAGCTGCAAATCAATGCGATGTAGAAGGTTTAGATTCAAATCCATGCGGTACAAAAGGTTTAGCATCAAATCAATGCGATGTAGAAGGTTTAGCTTCATATCTATGCGAAACAAATAATTTAGGTTCAAATCTGTGCGATGTAGAAGGTTTAGCTTCAAATCCATGCGAAACAAATGATTTAGCTTCAGATACTTGCGATATAACTGATATAGCTTCAAATGCAGGCGCAACGAACGAGTTAGCTTCAAATTCATGCAAAACACATGATTGTTCTTCAAATACATGCGATATAAGTGATATAGCTTCAATTTCAAATGAAGCTATCGAGCTGGCTACTAATCTATGCGATGTAAAATTTTTGCTTCAATGCCATGCGAAACAAATGATTTAGCGTCAGATACTTGCGATATAAGTGATATAGCTCCAAATGCAGGCGAAACAAACGATATAGTATCAAATCCAAGAGATCCACATGATTTAGTTGCAAATAAATGCGCTTTTGAAGGTTTGGCTTCGAATCCGTGCGAAACAAATGATTTAGGTTCAAATCAATGCCATGTAGAAGGTTTAGCTTCACATCCATGCTAAACAAATGATTTAGGTTCAGATATTTGCGATATAAGTGATATAGCTTCAACTGCATGCGAAACAAACGAGTTAGCTTCAAATCCATGCGAAACAAATGATTTAGCTTCAAATCAATACGATGTAGACGGTTTAGCTTCACATCAATGCGATGAAGAAGGTTTAACTGCAAATCGATGCGAAACAAATGATTTAGCTTCAAACACTTGGGACATAACTTATATAGCTTCAAATGCAGACGAAACAAACGCGTTAGCTTCATATCCAAGCGAAACACATGATTGAGCTTCAAATCAATGCGGTGTAGAATGTTTAGCTTCAAATCCATGTGAAACACATGATTTAGCTACAAATCATTGCGGTGTAGAAGGTATAGCTCCAAATCCATGCGAAACAAATGATTAAGCTTCAGATACTTGCGATATAACTGATAGAGCATCAAATGCAGGCGCAACTAACGAGTTAGCTTCAAATCCATGCAAAACACATGATTTAGCTTCAAATCAATTGGAAGTAGAAGGCTAAGCTTGAAGTCCATGCGAAAGACATAATTTTGCTTCGAATCAATGCGAAGTAGAAGGCTAAACTTGAAGTCCATGCGAAACACATGATTTAGCTTCAAATCAATGCGATGTAGAAGATTTAGCTTCAAATCCATGGGAACAAATGATTTAGCTTCAACCACTTGGGATATAAGTGATATAGTTTCAAATGCAGACGACTAAAACGGGTTAGCTACAAAATCCATGCAATACACATCATTTAGCTTCAAATAGTTGCCAAGTAGAAGGCTTAGCTTCAAATTCGTAGGAAACAAATGATTTAGGACCAGATACTTGCGATATAAGTGATATAGCAACAAATGCAGGCGAAACTAACGAGTTAGTTTCAAATCCGTGCGAGTTAGCATAAAATCCATGCAGAACACATAATTTAGCTTCAAAACAAAGCGATGTAGAAGGATTAGCTTCAAATCCATGCGAAACAAATGATTTAGCTTCAGATACTTGCGATATAAGTGATATATCTTCAAATGCAGTCGAAACAAACGAGTTAGCTTCAAATCCATGCAAAACACATGATTTATCTGCAAATCAATGCGATGTAGAAGGTTTACCTTCATATCTATGCGACACAAATTATTTAGCTTTATATACTTACTATATAAGTGATATAGCTTCAAGTGCTGTCGAAACAAACGAGTTAGCTTCAAATACAAGCGATACACATGGCTTAGCTGCAAATCAATACGATGTAGAAGGTTTAGCTTCAAATCCATGCGAAACAAATGATTTAGCTTCAAATCAATGCGATGTAGGAGGTTTAGCATCAATTCCATGCGAAACACATGATTTAGCATCAGATACTTGCGATAAAACTGAAATAGCTTCAAATGCAGAGGAATCAAACTAGTTAACATCAAATCCATGCAAAACACATGATTTAGCTTCAAATCAAAGCGATGTAGAAGGTATAGCTTCAAATCCATGCGAAACAAATGTTTTAGCTTCTAACACTTGGGATATAAGTGATATAGCTTCAAATGCAGACGAAACAAACGAGTTAGCTTCAAAATCCGTGCGATACGCATGTTTTAGCTTCAAATCAATGCGATGTAGAAGGTTTAGCTTGAAATCCATGAGAAACACATGATTTTAATTCAAATTCATTCGAAACACATGGATTAGCTTCATATTCATGCGAAAAAAATGGTTCAGCTTCAAATACTCGTGATATACATGATTTAGCTTCAACTGCATGCGAAACAAACTAGTTAGCTTCAAATTCTCGCGAATCACATGATGTAACTTCAAATCAATGCGAAGTAGGAGGTTTAGCTTCAAATACATTAGAAACAAATGATTTATCTTGAGATAATTGCGATATAAGTGATATAGCTTGAAATGCAGGCGAGACAGTCGAGTTAGCTTCAAATTAATGCGAAATAGAAGGCTTATATTCAAACCCTTGCGAATCAAATGTTTTAGCTTCAAATACTTGTGATATACATGATTTAGTTTCAAATGCAGGCGAAACAAACGAGTTGGCTTCAAATCCATGCGATACACATGATATAGCTTCAAATCAATTGGAAGTAGAAGGCTAAGCTTGAAGTCCATGCGAAAGACATAATTTTGCTTCGAATCAATGCGAAGTAGAAGGCTAAACTTGAAGTCCATGCGAAACACATGATTTAGCTTCAAATCAATGCGATGTAGAAGATTTAGCTTCAAATCCATGAGAACAAATGATTTAGCTTCAAACACTTGGGATATAAGTGATATAGTTTCAAATGCAGACGACTAAAACGGGTTAGCTACAAAATCCATGCAATACACATCATTTAGCTTCAAATAGTTGCCAAGTAGAAGGCTTAGCTTCAAATTCGTAGGAAACAAATGATTTAGGACCAGATACTTGCGATATAAGTGATATAGCAACAAATGCAGGCGAAACTAACGAGTTAGTTTCAAATCCGTGCGAGTTAGCATAAAATCCATGCAGAACACATAATTTAGCTTCAAAACAAAGCGATGTAGAAGGATTAGCTTCAAATCCATGCGAAACAAATGATTTAGCTTCAAATCAATGCGATGTAGGAGTTTTAGCATCAATTCCATGCGAAACACATGATTTAGCGTCAGATACTTGCGATAAAACTGAAATAGCTTCAAATGCAGAGGAATCAAACTAGTTAACATCAAATCCATGCAAAACACATGATTTAGCTTCAAATCAAAGCGATTTAGAAGGTATAGCTTCAAATCCATGCGAAACAAATGTTTTAGCTTCTAACACTTGGGATATAAGTGATATAGCTTCAAATGCAGACGAAACAAACGAGTTAGCTTCAAAATCCGTGCGATACGCATGTTTTAGCTTCAAATCAATGCGATGTAGAAGGTTTAGCTTGAAATCCATGCGAAACACATGATTTTAATTCAAATTCATTCGAAACACATGGATTAGCTTAATATTCATGCGAAAAAAATGGTTTAGCTTCAAATACTCGTGATACACATCATTTAGCTTCAAATGAAGGCGAAACAAACGTGTTAGCTTCAAATCCAAGCAAAACACATGATTAAGCTTGAAATGCATGCGAAAGGCAAGATTTAGGTTCAAATTCATGCGAAGCACAGGGTTTAGATTCAAATTCATGCGAAACAAATGATTTAGCTTCAGATACTTGCGATATAAGTGATATAGCATCAAATTCTGGCGAAACGACCGAGTTAGCTTCAAATCTATGCGAAAGACATGATTAAGCTTCAAATGCATGCGAAAGGCAAGATTTAGGTTCAAATTCATGCGAAACACAGGATTTAGATTCAAATTCATGCGAAACAAATGATTTAGCTTCAGATACTTGCGATATAAGTGATATAGCATCAAATGCTGTCGAAACGACCGAGTTAGCTTCAAATCCATGCGACACACATAATTTAGCTGCAAATCAATGCGATGTAGAAGGTTTAGCATCAAATCCATGCGAAACAAATTATTGAGCTGCAAACACTTGGGATATAGATGATATAGCTTCAGCTGCATGCGAAACAAACGAGTTAGCTTCTAGTCCATGCGATGTAGAAGGTTTAGCTTCAAACCCATGCGAAACAAATGATTTAGCTTCAAACACTTGGGATATAAGTGATATAGCTTCAAATGCAGACGAAACAAACGAGTTTGCTCCAAATTCATGCGAAACAAACGATTTAGCTTCAAATCAATACGAAGTAGAAGGCTTAGCTTCTAATCCATGCGGAACAAATGATTTAGCTTCATATACTTGCGATATAAGTGATATAGATTCAACTGCAGGCGAAACAAACGAGTTAGTTTCATATACAAGCGAAACACAGGATTTAGCTGCAAATCAATGCGATGTAGAAGGTTTAGCTTCAAATCCATGCGAAACAAATGATTAAGCATGAGATACTTGTGATATAATTGATATAGCTTAAAATGAAGGGGAAACAAAAGAGTTAGCTTCAAGTCCATGAGAAACACATGATCTAGCTTGAAATCAATGCGATTTAGAAGGTTTAGTTTCAAATCCATGCGAAACAAATGATTGAGCTTCAAACACTTGGGATATAGGCTATATAGCTTCAAATGGTGGCGAAACAAAACAGTGAGCTTCAATTCCGTACGTAACACATGATTTAGCTTAAAATTAATGCGAAACACATCTATTAGCTTCAAATTCGTGCGAAACACATGATTTAGCTGCAACTCAATGCGATGTAGATGGTTTTGCGTCAAATCCATGCGAAACTAATGATTTAGCATCAGATAATTGTGATATAAGTGATATAGCTTCAAATGCAAGGGAAACAAACGAGTTAGCTTCAAATCCGTGCAAAACACATTATTTAACAGCAAATCAATGCGATGTCGAAGGTTTAGCTTCAAATCCATGCGAAACCAATGATTTAGCTTCAAATCAATGCGATGTAGAAGGTTTAGCTTCAAATCCATGCGAAACAAATGATTTAGCATCAGATACTTGCGATGTAACTGATATAGCATCAAATGCAGGGGAAACAGACGAGTTAGCATAAAATCCATGCAAAGAACATGATTTAGCTTCAAATCAATGCGATGTAGGAGGTTTAGCATCAATTCCATGCGAAACACATGATTTAGCATCAGATACTTGCGATAAAACTGAAATAGCTTCAAATGCAGAGGAATCAAACGAGTTAACATCAAATCCATGCAAAACACATGATTTAGCTTCAAATCAAAGCGATGTAGAAGGTATAGCTTCAAATCCATGCGAAACAAATGTTTTAGCTTCTAACACTTGGGATATAAGTGATATAGCTTCAAATGCAGACGAAACAAACGAGTTAGCTTCAAAATCCGTGCGATACGCATGTTTTAGCTTCAAATCAATGCGATGTAGAAGGTTTAGCTTGAAATCCATGCGAAACACATGATTTTAATTCAAATTCATTCGAAACACATGGATTAGCTTAATATTCATGCGAAAAAAATGGTTCAGCTTCGAATACTCGTGATATACATGATTTAGCTTCAACTGCATGCGAAACAAACTAGTTAGCTTCAAATTCTCGCGAATCACATGATGTAACTTCAAATCAATGCGAAGTAGGAGGTTTAGCTTCAAATACATTAGAAACAAATGATTTATCTTCAGATAATTGCGATATAAGTGATATAGCTTGAAAAGCAGGCGAGACAGTCGAGTTAGCTTCAAATTAATGCGAAATAGAAGGCTTATATTCAAACCCTTGCGAATCAAATGTTTTAGCTTCAAATACTTGTGATATACATGATTTAGTTTCAAATGCAGGCGAAACAAACGAGTTGGCTCCAAATCCATGCGATACACATGATTTATCTTCAAATCAATTGGAAGTAGAAGGCTAAGCTTGAAGTCCATGGGAAAGACATAATTTTGCTTCGAATCAATGCGATGTAGAAGGCTAAACTTGAAGTCCATGCGAAACACATGATTTAGCTTCAAATCAATGCGATGTAGAAGATTTAGCTTCAAATCCATGAGAACAAATGATTTAGCTTCAAACACTTGGGATATAAGTGATATAGTTTCAAATGCAGACGACTAAAACGGGTTAGCTACAAAATCCATGCAATACACATCATTTAGCTTCAAATAGTTGCCAAGTAGAAGGCTTAGCTTCAAATTCGTAGGAAACAAATGATTTAGGACCAGATACTTGCGATATAAGTGATATAGCAACAAATGCAGGCGAAACTAACGAGTTAGTTTCAAATCCGTGCGAGTTAGCATAAAATCCATGCAGAACACATAATTTAGCTTCAAAACAAAGCGATGTAGAAGGATTAGCTTCAAATCCATGCGAAACAAATGATTTAGCTTCAAATCAATGCGATGTAGGAGGTTTAGCAACAATTCCATGCGAAACACATGATTTAGCATCAGATACTTGCGATAAAACTGAAATAGCTTCAAATGCAGAGGAATCAAACTAGTTAACATTAAATCCATGCAAAACACATGATTTAGCTTCAAATCAAAGCGACGTAGAAGGTATAGCTTCAAATCCATGCGAAACAAATGTTTTAGCTTCTAACACTTGGGATATAAGTGATATAGCTTCAAATGCAGACGAAACAAACGAGTTAGCTTCAAAATCCGTGCGATACGCATGTTTTAGCTTCAAATCAATGCGATGTAGAAGGTTTAGCTTGAAATCCATGCGAAACACATGATTTTAATTCAAATTCATTCGAAACACATGGATTAGCTTAATATTCATGCGAAAAAAATGGTTCAGCTTCAAATACTCGTGATATACATGATTTAGCTTCAACTGCATGCGAAACAAACTAGTTAGCTTCAAATTCTCGCGAATCACATGATGTAACTTCAAATCAATGCGAAGTAGGAGGTTTAGCTTCAAATACATTAGAAACAAATGATTTATCTTCAGATAATTGCGATATAAGTGATATAGCTTGAAAAGCAGGCGAGACAGTCGAGTTAGCTTCAAATTAATGCGAAATAGAAGGCTTATATTCTAACCCTTGCGAATCAAATGTTTCAGCTTCAAATACTTGTGATATACATGATTTAGTTTCAAATGCAGGCGAAACAAACGAGTTGGCTTCAAATCCATGCGATACACATGATTTAGCTTCAAATCAATTGGAAGTAGAAGGCTAAGCTTGAAGTCCATGCGAAAGACATAATTTTGCTTCGAATCAATGCGAAGTAGAAGGCTAAACTTGAAGTCCATGCGAAACACATGATTTAGCTTCAAATCAATGCGATGTAGAAGATTTAGCTTCAAATCCATGAGAACAAATGATTTAGCTTCAAACACTTGGGATATAAGTGATATAGTTTCAAATGCAGACGACTAAAACGGGTTAGCTACAAAATCCATGCAATACACATCATTTAGCTTCAAATAGTTGCCAAGTAGAAGGCTTAGCTTCAAATTCGTAGGAAACAAATGATTTAGGACCAGATACTTGCGATATAAGTGATATAGCAACAAATGCAGGCGAAACTAACGAGTTAGTTTCAAATCCGTGCGAGTTAGCATAAAATCCATGCAGAACACATAATTTAGCTTCAAAACAAAGCGATGTAGAAGGATTAGCTTCAAATCCATGCGAAACAAATGATTTAGCTTCAAATCAATGCGATGTAGGAGTTATAGCATCAATTCCATGCGAAACACATGATTTAGCGTCAGATACTTGCGATAAAACTGAAATAGCTTCAAATGCAGAGGAATCAAACTAGTTAACATCAAATCCATGCAAAACACATGATTTAGCTTCAAATCAAAGCGATGTAGAAGGTATAGCTTCAAATCCATGCGAAACAAATGTTTTAGCTTCTAACACTTGGGATATAAGTGATATAGCTTTAAATGCAGACGAAACAAACGAGTTAGCTTCAAAATCCGTGCGATACGCATGTTTTAGCTTCAAATCAATGCGATGTAGAAGGATTAGCTTGAAATCCATGCGAAACACATGATTTTAATTCAAATTCATTCGAAACACATGGATTAGCTTAATATTCATGCGAAAAAAATGGTTTAGCTTCAAATACTCGTGATACACATCATTTAGCTTCAAATGAAGGCGAAACAAACGTGTTAGCTTCAAATCCAAGCAAAACACATGATTAAGTTTCAAATGCATGCGAAAGGCAAGATTTAGTTTCAAATCAATGCGATGTAGAAGGTTTAGCTTCAAATCAATGCGAAACAAATGATTTAGCTTCAAACTCTTGGGATAGAAGTGATATAGCTTCAAATGCAGACGAAACAAACGAGTTAGCTGCAAATCCATGCAAAACACATGATTTAACAGCAAATCAATGCGATGTCGAAGGTTTAGGTTCAAATCCATGCGAAACCAATGATTTAGCTTCAGATACTTGCGATATATGTGATATAGCTTCAACTGCATGCGAAACAAACGAGTTAGCTTCAAATCCAAGCGTAACACATGATTTTGCTGCAAATCAATGCGATGTAGAAAGTTTAGCGTCACGTCCATGCGAAACAAATGATTTAGGTTCAGATACTTGCGATATACGTGATATAGCTTCAAATGCAGACGAAACAAACGAGTTAGCTTCATATCCAAGCGAAACACATGATTTATCGTCAAATCAATGCGATGTAGAAGGTTTAGCTTCAAATCCATGCGAAACAAATGATTTAGAGTCACATACTTTCGATTTGTGATATAGCTTTAAATGCAGGGGAAACAAACGAGTTAGCTTCAAATCCATGCGGTACACATGATGTAGCATCAAATCAATGCGATGTAGAAGGTTTAGTTTCAAATCCGTGCGACACAAATGATTTGGCTTCAAATCGTTGCGATATAAATTATATAGTTTCAAATGCAGACGAAACAAACGAGTTAGCTTCAAATCCGTGCAAAACACATGATTAAGCTTCAAATCCATGCTACGTAGAAGGTTCAGCTACAAATCCATGCGACACAAATGATTTAGCTTCAGATGCTTGGGATATAAGTGATATAGCTTCAAATGGAGACGAAACAAACGAGTTAGCATCAAATCCATGCGAAACCAATGATTTAGCTTCAGATACTTGCGATATAAGTGATAAAGCATCAAATGCAGGTGAAACGAACGAGTTACCTGCAAATCCATGCGAAACACATGATTTAGAAGCAAATCAATGCGATGTAGAATGTTTAGCATCAAATCCATTCGAAATCAATGATTTAGCTTCAGATACTAGCGATATATGTGATATTGCTTCAAGTGCAGACGAAACAAACGAGTTAGCTACAAATCCATGCGGAACACATGATTGAGCTTAAAATTCATGCGATTTAGAAGGTTTAGCTTCAAATCCATGCGAAACAAATGATTGAGCTGCAAACACTTGGGATATAAGTGATATAGCTTCAAATGCAGACGAAACAAACGAGTTAGCTTCAAATCCATGCGAAACACATGACTGAACTGCAAATCAATGCGATGTAGAAGATTTAGCTTCAAATCCGTGCGGAACAAATGATTTAGCTTCAAATACTTGCGATATAAGTGATATAGATTCAACTGCAGGCGAAACAAACGAGTTAGCTTCATATCCAAGCGAACACATGATTTATCGTCAAATCAATGCGATGTAGAAGGTTTAGCTTCAAATCCATGCGAAACCAATGATTTAGCTTCAGATACTTGCGATATATGTGATATAGCTTCAACTGCATGCGAAACAAACGAGTTAGCTTCAAATCCAAGCGAAACACATGATTTTGCTGCAAATCAATGCGATTTAGAAGGTTTTGCTTCAAATCCATGCGAAACAAATGATTTAGCTTCAGATACTTGCGATATAAGTGACATAGCTTCAAATGCAGACGAAACAAACGAGTTAGCTCCAAATCCATGCGAAACAAACGATTTAGCTTCATATCAATGCGGAGTAGAAGTCTTAGCTTCTAATCGATGCGGAACAAATGATTTAGCTTCAAATACTTGCGATATAAGTGATATAGATACAACTGCAGGCGAAACAAACGAGTTAGCTTCATATACAAGCGAAACACATGATTTAGCTTCAAATCAATGCAATGTAGGTTTAGCTTCGAATCCATGCGAAACAACTGATTTAGCTTCAAACACTCGGGATATAAGTGATATAGCTTCAAATGCAGACGAAACAGACGAGTAAGCTTCAAATCCATGCGAAACACAGGATTTAGCTGCAAATCAATGCGATGTAGAAGGTTTAGCTTCAACTCGATGCGAAACAAATGATTAAGCATGAGATACTTGTGATATAATTGATTTAGCTTAAAATGAAGGTGGAACAAAAGAGTTAGCTTCAAATCCAAGCGAAACACATGATTTTGCTGCAAATCAATGCGATGTAGAAGGTTTAGCTTCGAAACCATGCGAAACAACTGATTTAGCTTCGAACACTCGGGATATAAGTGATATAGCTTCAAATGCAGACAAAAAAGACGAGAACGCTTCAAATCCATGCAAAACACAGGATTTAGCTGCAAATCAATGCGATGTAGAAGGTTTAGCTTCAAACCCTTGCGAAAAAAATGATTAAGCATCAGATACTTGCGATATAAGTGATATAGCTTCAAATGCAGGGGAAACAAACGAATTAGCTTCAAATCCATGCGAAACAAATGATTTAGAAGCAAATCAATGCGATGTAGAAGGTTTAGCTACAACTCCATGCGAAACCAATGATTTAGCTTCAGATACTTGCGATATAAGTGATATAGTTTCGAATGCAGACGGAACAAACGCGCAAGCTTCAAATCTATGCGATGTAGAATGTTTAGCTTCAAATCCATGCGAAACACATGATTTAGATGCAAATCAATGCGATGTAGAAGGTTTAGCTTCAAATCCATGCGAATCAAGTGATTTAGCATTAGATACTTGCGATATAAGTGATATAGCTTCAAATGCAGGGGAAACAAACGAGTTAGCTCGAAATCCAAGCGAAACACATGATTTTGATTTAAATCAATGAGAGGTAGAAGGCTTAGATTCAAATCCATGCAAAACACACGATTTAACAGCAAATCAATGCGATGTCGATGGTTTAGCTTCAAATCCATGCGAAACCAATGATTTAGCTTCAGATACTTGCGATATATGTGAAATAGCTTCAACTGCATGCGAAACAAACGAGTTAGCTTCAAATCCAAGCGAAACACGTGATTTTGCTGCAAATCAATGCGATGTAGAAAGTTTAGCGTCTAATCCATGCGAAACAAATGATTTAGCATTAGATACTTGCGATATAAGTGATATAGCTTCAAATGCAGGGGAAACAAACGAGTTAGCTTCAAATCCATGCGAAACACTTGATATAGCAGCAAATCAATGCGATGTAGAAAGTTTAGCGTCAAATCCATGCGAAACAAATGATTTAGCATCAGATACTTGCGATATAAGTGATATAGCTTCAAATGCAGGGGAAACAAACGAGTTAGCTTCAAATCCATGCGAAAGAAATGATTTAGAAGCAAATCAATGCGATGTAGAAGGTTTAGCTACAACTCCATGCGAAACACATGATTTAGCTTCAAATCAATGCGATGTAGACGGTTTAGCAACAAATCCATGCGAAACCAATGATTTAGTTTCAGGTACTTGCGATATAAGTGATATAGTTTCAAATGCAGACGGAACAAACGAGCAAGCTTCAAATCTATGCGATGTAGAATGTTTAGCTTCAAATCCATGCGAAACACATGATTTAGATGCAAAACAATGCGATGTAGAATGTTTAGCTTCAAATCCATGCGAATCAAGTGATTTAGCATCAGTTACTCGCGATATAAGTGACATAGCTTCAAATGCAGGGGCAACAAGCGAGTTAGCTTCAAATCCATGCAAAACACATGATTGAGCTTCAAATGAATGCGATGTAGAAGGTATAGCTTCAAGTCAAAGCGAAATACATGATTTAGCACATGAACCTGCAATATAAGTGATATAGCTTCAAATGCAGGGGAAACAAACGAGTTAGCTTCAAATCCATGCGAAACAAATGATTTAGAAACAAATCAATGCGATGTAGAAGATTTAGCTACAACTCCATGTGAAACACATGATTTAGCTTCAAATCAATGCGGTGTAGAAGGTTTAGCAACAAATCTATGCGAAACCAATGATTTAGTATCAGATACTTGCGATATAAGTGATATAGTTTCAAATGCAGACGGAACAAACGAGCAAGCTTCAAATCTATGCGATGTAGAATGTTTAGCTTCAAATCCATGCGAAAAACATGATTTAGATGCAAATCAATGCGATGTAGAAGGTTTAGCTTCAAATCCATGCGAATCAAGTGATTTAGCATCAGTTACTCGCGATATAAGTGGCATAGCTTCAAATGCAGGGGAAACAAGCGAGTTAGCTTCAAATCCATGCAAAACACATGATTGAGCTTCAAATCAATGCTATGTAGTAGGTTTAGCTTCAAATCCATGCGACACAAATGATTTAGCTTCAAATCAATGCGATGTAGGAGGTTTAGCAACAATTCCATGCGAAACACATGATTTAGCATCAGATACTTGCGATAAAACTGAAATAGCTTCAAATGCAGAGGAATCAAACTAGTTAACATTAAATCCATGCAAAACACATGATTTAGCTTCAAATCAAAGCGATGTAGAAGGTATAGCTTCAAATCCATGCGAAACAAATGTTTTAGCTTCTAACACTTGGGATATAAGTGATATAGCTTCAAATGCAGACGAAACAAACGAGTTAGCTTCAAAATCCGTGCGATACGCATGTTTTAGCTTCAAATCAATGCGATGTAGAAGGTTTAGCTTGAAATCCATGCGAAACACATGATTTTAATTCAAATTCATTCGAAACACATGGATTAGCTTAATATTCATGCGAAAAAAATGGTTCAGCTTCAAATACTCGTGATATACATGGTTTAGCTTCAACTGCATGCGAAACAAACTAGTTAGCTTCAAATTCTCGCGAATCACATGATGTAACTTCAAATCAATGCGAAGTAGGAGGTTTAGCTTCAAATACATTAGAAACAAATGATTTATCTTCAGATAATTGCGATATAAGTGATATAGCTTGAAATGCAGGCGAGACAGTCGAGTTAGCTTCAAATTAATGCGAAATAGAAGGCTTATATTCAAACCCTTGCGAATCAAATGTTTTAGCTTCAAATACTTGTGATATACATGATTTAGTTTCAAATGCAGGCGAAACAAACGAGTTGGCTTCAAATCCATGCGATACACATGATTTAGCTTCAAATCAATTGGAAGTAGAAGGCTAAGCTTGAAGTCCATGCGAAAGACATAATTTTGCTTCGAATCAATGCGAAGTAGAAGGCTAAACTTGAAGTCCATGCGAAACACATGATTTAGCTTCAAATCAATGCGATGTAGAAGATTTAGCTTCAAATCCATGAGAACAAATGATTTAGCTTCAAACACTTGGGATATAAGTGATATAGTTTCAAATGCAGACGACTAAAACGGGTTAGCTACAAAATCCATGCAATACACATCATTTAGCTTCAAATAGTTGCCAAGTAGAAGGCTTAGCTTCAAATTCGTAGGAAACAAATGATTTAGGACCAGATACTTGCGATATAAGTGATATAGCAACAAATGCAGGCGAAACTAACGAGTTAGTTTCAAATCCGTGCGAGTTAGCATAAAATCCATGCAGAACACATAATTTAGCTTCAAAACAAAGCGATGTAGAAGGATTAGCTTCAAATCCATGCGAAACAAATGATTTAGCTTCAAATCAATGCGATGTAGGAGTTTTAGCATCAATTCCATGCGAAACACATGATATAGCGTCAGATACTTGCGATAAAACTGAAATAGCTTCAAATGCAGAGGAATCAAACTAGTTAACATCAAATCCATGCAAAACACATGATTTAGCTTCAAATCAAAGCGATGTAGAAGGTATACCTTCAAATCCATGCGAAACAAATGTTTTAGCTTCTAACACTTGGGATATAAGTGATATAGCTTTAAATGCAGACGAAACAAACGAGTTAGCTTCAAAATCCGTGCGATACGCATGTTTTAGCTTCAAATCAATGCGATGTAGAAGGTTTAGCTTGAAATCCATGCGAAACACATGATTTTAATTCAAATTCATTCGAAACACATGGATTAGCTTAATATTCATGCGAAAAAAATGGTTTAGCTTCAAATACTCGTGATACACATCATTTAGCTTCAAATGAAGGCGAAACAAACGTGTTAGCTTCAAATCCAAGCAAAACACATGATTAAGTTTCAAATGTATGCGAAAGGCAAGATTTAGTTTCAAATCAATGCGATGTAGAAGGTTTAGCTTCAAATCAATGCGAAACAAATGATTTAGCTTCAAACTCTTGGGATAGAAGTGATATAGCTTCAAATGCAGACGAAACAAACGAGTTAGCTGCAAATCCATGAAAAACACATGATTTAACAGCAAATCAATGCGATGTCGAAGGTTTAGGTTCAAATCCATGCGAAACCAATGATTTAGCTTCAGATACTTGCGATATATGTGATATAGCTTCAACTGCATGCGAAACAAACGAGTTAGCTTCAAATCCAAGCGTAACACATGATTTTGCTGCAAATCAATGCGATGTAGAAAGTTTAGCGTCACGTCCATGCGAAACAAATGATTTAGGTTCAGATACTTGCGATATAAGTGATATAGCTTCAAATGCAGACGAAACAAACGAGTTAGCTTCATATCCAAGCGAAACACATGATTTATCGTCAAATCAATGCGATGTAGAAGGTTTAGCTTCAAATCCATACGAAACAAATGATTTAGAGTCACATACTTTCGATTTGTGATATAGCTTTAAATGCAGGGGAAACAAACGAGTTAGCTTCAAATCCATGCGGTACACATGATGTAGCATCAAATCAATGCGATGTAGAAGGTTTAGTTTCAAATCCGTGCGACACAAATGATTTGGCTTCAAATCGTTGCGATATAAATTATATAGTTTCAAATGCAGACGAAACAAACGAGTTAGCTTCAAATCCGTGCAAAACACATGATTAAGCTTCAAATCCATGCTACGTAGAAGGTTCAGCTACAAATCCATGCGACACAAATGATTTAGCTTCAGATGCTTGGGATATAAGTGATATAGCTTCAAATGGAGACGAAACAAACGAGTTAGCATCAAATCCATGCGAAACCAATGATTTAGCTTCAGATACTTGCGATATAAGTGATAAAGCATCAAATGCAGGTGAAACGAACGAGTTACCTGCAAATCCATGCGAAACACATGATTTAGAAGCAAATCAATGCGATGTAGAATGTTTAGCATCAAATCCATTCGAAACCAATGATTTAGCTTCAGATACTAGCGATATATGTGATATTGCTTCAAGTGCAGACGAAACAAACGAGTTAGCTACAAATCCATGCGGAACACATGATTCAGCTTAAAATTCATGCGATTTAGAAGGTTTAGCTTCAAATCCATGCGAAACAAATGATTGAGCTGCAAACACTTGGGATATAAGTGATATAGCTTCAAATGCAGACGAAACAAACGAGTTAGCTTCAAATCCATGCGAAACACATGACTGAACTGCAAATCAATGCGATGTAGAAGATTTAGCTTCAAATCCGTGCGGAACAAATGATTTAGCTTCAAATACTTGCGATATAAGTGATATAGATTCAACTGCAGGCGAAACAAACGAGTTAGCTTCATATCCAAGCGAACACATGATTTATCGTCAAATCAATGCGATGTAGAAGGTTTAGCTTCAAATCCATGCGAAACCAATGATTTAGCTTCAGATACTTGCGATATATGTGATATAGCTTCAACTGCATGCGAAACAAACGAGTTAGCTTCAAATCCAAGCGAAACACATGATTTTGCTGCAAATCAATGCGATTTAGAAGGTTTTGCTTCAAATCCATGCGAAACAAATGATTTAGCTTCAGATACTTGCGATATAAGTGACATAGCTTCAAATGCAGACGAAACAAACGAGTTAGCTCCAAATCCATGCGAAACAAACGATTTAGCTTCATATCAATGCGGAGTAGAAGTCTTAGCTTCTAATCGATGCGGAACAAATGATTTAGCTTCAAATACTTGCGATATAAGTGATATAGATACAACTGCAGGCGAAACAAACGAGTTAGCTTCATATACAAGCGAAACACATGATTTAGCTTCAAATCAATGCAATGTAGAAGGTTTAGCTTCGAATCCATGCGAAACAACTGATTTAGCTTCAAACACTCGGGATATAAGTGATATAGCTTCAAATGCAGACGAAACAGACGAGTAAGCTTCAAATCCATGCGAAACACAGGATTTAGCTGCAAATCAATGCGATGTAGAAGGTTTAGCTTCAACTCGATGCGAAACAAATGATTAAGCATGAGATACTTGTGATATAATTGATTTAGCTTAAAATGAAGGTGGAACAAAAGAGTTAGCTTCAAATCCAAGCGAAACACATGATTTTGCTGCAAATCAATGCGATGTAGAAGGTTTAGCTTCGAAACCATGCGAAACAACTGATTTAGCTTCAAACACTCGGGATATAAGTGATATAGCTTCAAATGCAGACGAAAAAGACGAGTACGCTTCAAATCCATGCAAAACACAGGATTTAGCTGCAAATCAATGCGATGTAGAAGGTTTAGCTTCAAACCCTTGCGAAAAAAATGATTAAGCATGAGATACTTGTGATATAATTGATATAGCTTAAAATGAAGGGGAAACAAAAGAGTTATCTTCCAGTCCATGCGAAACATATGATATAGCTTGAAATCAATGCGAGTTAGAAGGTTTAGCTTCAAATCCATGCGAAACAAATGATTGAGCTTCAAACACTTGGGATGTAGGCTATATAGCTTCAAATGCTGGCGAAACAAACCAGTTAGCTTCAATTCCATACGTAACACATGATTTAGCTTAAAATTAATGCAAAACACATCTATTAGCTTCAAATTCGTGCGAAACACATTATTCAGCTGCAAATTAATGCGATGTAGAAGGTTTTGCTACAAATCCATGCGAAATCAATGATTTAGCTTCAGATAATTGCGATATATGTGATATAGCTTCATCTGCTTGCGAAACAAACGAGTTAGCTTCAAATCCAAGCGAAAGACATGATTTAGCTTCAAATCAATGCGATGTAGAAGGTTTAGCATCAAATCCATGCGAAATCAATGATTTAGCTTCATATACTTGCGATATAAGTGATATAGTTTCAAATGCAGACGGAACAAACGAGTTAGCTTCAAATCCAAGCGAAACACATGATTTTGCTGCAAATCAATGCGATGTAGGAGGTTTAGCGTCAAATCCATGCGAAACAAATGATTTAGCATCAGATACTTGCGATATAAGTGATATAGCTTCAAATGCAGGGGAAACAAACGAATTAGCTTCAAATCCATGCGAAACAAATGATTTAGCTTCAAACTCTTGGGATAGAAGTGATATAGCTTCAAATGCAGACGAAACAAACGAGTTAGCTGCAAATCCATGAAAAACACATGATTTAACAGCAAATCAATGCGATGTCGAAGGTTTAGGTTCAAATCCATGCGAAACCAATGATTTAGCTTCAGATACTTGCGATATATGTGATATAGCTTCAACTGCATGCGAAACAAACGAGTTAGCTTCAAATCCAAGCGTAACACATGATTTTGCTGCAAATCAATGCGATGTAGAAAGTTTAGCGTCACGTCCATGCGAAACAAATGATTTAGGTTCAGATACTTGCGATATAAGTGATATAGCTTCAAATGCAGACGAAACAAACGAGTTAGCTTCATATCCAAGCGAAACACATGATTTATCGTCAAATCAATGCGATGTAGAAGGTTTAGCTTCAAATCCATGCGAAACAAATGATTTAGAGTCACATACTTTCGATTTGTGATATAGCTTTAAATGCAGGGGAAACAAACGAGTTAGCTTCAAATCCATGCGGTACACATGATGTAGCATCAAATCAATGCGATGTAGAAGGTTTAGTTTCAAATCCGTGCGACACAAATGATTTGGCTTCAAATCGTTGCGATATAAATTATATAGTTTCAAATGCAGACGAAACAAACGAGTTAGCTTCAAATCCGTGCAAAACACATGATTAAGCTTCAAATCCATGCTACGTAGAAGGTTCAGCTACAAATCCATGCGACACAAATGATTTAGCTTCAGATGCTTGGGATATAAGTGATATAGCTTCAAATGGAGACGAAACAAACGAGTTAGCATCAAATCCATGCGAAACCAATGATTTAGCTTCAGATACTTGCGATATAAGTGATAAAGCATCAAATGCAGGTGAAACGAACGAGTTACCTGCAAATCCATGCGAAACACATGATTTAGAAGCAAATCAATGCGATGTAGAATGTTTAGCATCAAATCCATTCGAAATCAATGATTTAGCTTCAGATACTAGCGATATATGTGATATTGCTTCAAGTGCAGACGAAACAAACGAGTTAGCTACAAATCCATGCGGAACACATGATTGAGCTTAAAATTCATGCGATTTAGAAGGTTTAGCTTCAAATCCATGCGAAACAAATGATTGAGCTGCAAACACTTGGGATATAAGTGATATAGCTTCAAATGCAGACGAAACAAACGAGTTAGCTTCAAATCCATGCGAAACACATGACTGAACTGCAAATCAATGCGATGTAGAAGATTTAGCTTCAAATCCGTGCGGAACAAATGATTTAGCTTCAAATACTTGCGATATAAGTGATATAGATTCAACTGCAGGCGAAACAAACGAGTTAGCTTCATATCCAAGCGAACACATGATTTATCGTCAAATCAATGCGATGTAGAAGGTTTAGCTTCAAATCCATGCGAAACCAATGATTTAGCTTCAGATACTTGCGATATATGTGATATAGCTTCAACTGCATGCGAAACAAACGAGTTAGCTTCAAATCCAAGCGAAACACATGATTTTGCTGCAAATCAATGCGATTTAGAAGGTTTTGCTTCAAATCCATGCGAAACAAATGATTTAGCTTCAGATACTTGCGATATAAGTGACATAGCTTCAAATGCAGACGAAACAAACGAGTTAGCTCCAAATCCATGCGAAACAAACGATTTAGCTTCATATCAATGCGGAGTAGAAGTCTTAGCTTCTAATCGATGCGGAACAAATGATTTAGCTTCAAATACTTGCGATATAAGTGATATAGATACAACTGCAGGCGAAACAAACGAGTTAGCTTCATATACAAGCGAAACACATGATTTAGCTTCAAATCAATGCAATGTAGGTTTAGCTTCGAATCCATGCGAAACAACTGATTTAGCTTCAAACACTCGGGATATAAGTGATATAGCTTCAAATGCAGACGAAACAGACGAGTAAGCTTCAAATCCATGCGAAACACAGGATTTAGCTGCAAATCAATGCGATGTAGAAGGTTTAGCTTCAACTCGATGCGAAACAAATGATTAAGCATGAGATACTTGTGATATAATTGATTTAGCTTAAAATGAAGGTGGAACAAAAGAGTTAGCTTCAAATCCAAGCGAAACAGATGATTTTGCTGCAAATCAATGCGATGTAGAAGGTTTAGCTTCGAAACCATGCGAAACAACTGATTTAGCTTCGAACACTCGGGATATAAGTGATATAGCTTCAAATGCAGACGAAAAAGACGAGTACGCTTCAAATCCATGCAAAACACAGGATTTAGCTGCAAATCAATGCGATGTAGAAGGTTAAGCTTCAAACCCTTGCGAAAAAAATGATTAAGCATCAGATACTTGCGATATAAGTGATATAGCTTCAAATGCAGGGGAAACAAACGAATTAGCTTCAAATCCATGCGAAACAAATGATTTAGAAGCAAATCAATGCGATGTAGAAGGTTTAGCTACAACTCCATGCGAAACCAATGATTTAGCTTCAGATACTTGCGATATAAGTGATATAGTTTCGAATGCAGACGGAACAAACGCGCAAGCTTCAAATCTATGCGATGTAGAATGTTTAGCTTCAAATCCATGCGAAACACATGATTTAGATGCAAATCAATGCGATGTAGAAGGTTTAGCTTCAAATCCATGCGAATCAAGTGATTTAGCATTAGATACTTGCGATATAAGTGATATAGCTTCAAATGCAGGGGAAACAAACGAGTTAGCTCGAAATCCAAGCGAAACACATGATTTTGATTTAAATCAATGAGAGGTAGAAGGCTTAGATTCAAATCCATGCAAAACACACGATTTAACAGCAAATCAATGCGATGTCGATGGTTTAGCTTCAAATCCATGCGAAACCAATGATTTAGCTTCAGATACTTGCGATATATGTGAAATAGCTTCAACTGCATGCGAAACAAACGAGTTAGCTTCAAATCCAAGCGAAACACGTGATTTTGCTGCAAATCAATGCGATGTAGAAAGTTTAGCGTCTAATCCATGCGAAACAAATGATTTAGCATTAGATACTTGCGATATAAGTGATATAGCTTCAAATGCAGGGGAAACAAACGAGTTAGCTTCAAATCCATGCGAAACACTTGATATAGCAGCAAATCAATGCGATGTAGAAAGTTTAGCGTCAAATCCATGCGAAACAAATGATTTAGCATCAGATACTTGCGATATAAGTGATATAGCTTCAAATGCAGGGGAAACAAACGAGTTAGCTTCAAATCCATGCGAAAGAAATGATTTAGAAGCAAATCAATGCGATGTAGAAGGTTTAGCTACAACTCCATGCGAAACACATGATTTAGCTTCAAATCAATGCGATGTAGACGGTTTAGCAACAAATCCATGCGAAACCAATGATTTAGTTTCAGGTACTTGCGATATAAGTGATATAGTTTCAAATGCAGACGGAACAAACGAGCAAGCTTCAAATCTATGCGATGTAGAATGTTTAGCTTCAAATCCATGCGAAACACATGATTTAGATGCAAAACAATGCGATGTAGAATGTTTAGCTTCAAATCCATGCGAATCAAGTGATTTAGCATCAGTTACTCGCGATATAAGTGACATAGCTTCAAATGCAGGGGCAACAAGCGAGTTAGCTTCAAATCCATGCAAAACACATGATTGAGCTTCAAATGAATGCGATGTAGAAGGTATAGCTTCAAGTCAAAGCGAAATACATGATTTAGCACATGAACCTGCAATATAAGTGATATAGCTTCAAATGCAGGGGAAACAAACGAGTTAGCTTCAAATCCATGCGAAACAAATGATTTAGAAACAAATCAATGCGATGTAGAAGATTTAGCTACAACTCCATGTGAAACACATGATTTAGCTTCAAATCAATGCGGTGTAGAAGGTTTAGCAACAAATCTATGCGAAACCAATGATTTAGTATCAGATACTTGCGATATAAGTGATATAGTTTCAAATGCAGACGGAACAAACGAGCAAGCTTCAAATCTATGCGATGTAGAATGTTTAGCTTCAAATCCATGCGAAAAACATGATTTAGATGCAAATCAATGCGATGTAGAAGGTTTAGCTTCAAATCCATGCGAATCAAGTGATTTAGCATCAGTTACTCGCGATATAAGTGGCATAGCTTCAAATGCAGGGGAAACAAGCGAGTTAGCTTCAAATCCATGCAAAACACATGATTGAGCTTCAAATCAATGCTATGTAGTAGGTTTAGCTTCAAATCCATGCGACACAAATGATTTAGCTACGGATACTTGCTATATAAGTGATATAGCTTCAACTGCATGCGAAACAAACGAGTTAGCTTCAAATCCAAGCGAAACACATGATTTTGCTGCAAATCAATGCGATGTAGATGGTTTAACGTCAAATCCATGCGAATCAAGTGATTTAGCATCAGTTTCTCGCGATATAAGTGGCATAGCTTCAAATGCAGGGGAAACAAGCGAGTTAGCTTCAAATCCATGCAAAACACATGATTGAGCTTCAAATCAATGCTATGTAGTAGGTTTAGCTTCAAATCCATGCGACACAAATGATTTAGCTTCAAATCAATGCGATGTAGGAGGTTTAGCAACAATTCCATGCGAAACACATGATTTAGCATCAGATACTTGCGATAAAACTGAAATAGCTTCAAATGCAGAGCAATCAAACTAGTTAACATTAAATCCATGCAAAACACATGATTTAGCTTCAAATCAAAGCGATGTAGAAGGTATAGCTTCAAATCCATGCGAAACAAATGTTTTAGCTTCTAACACTTGGGATATAAGTGATATAGCTTCAAATGCAGACGAAACAAACGAGTTAGCTTCAAAATCCGTGCGATACGCATGTTTTAGCTTCAAATCAATGCGATGTAGAAGGTTTAGCTTGAAATCCATGCGAAACACATGATTTTAATTCAAATTCATTCGAAACACATGGATTAGCTTAATATTCATGCGAAAAAAATGGTTCAGCTTCAAATACTCGTGATATACATGGTTTAGCTTCAACTGCATGCGAAACAAACTAGTTAGCTTCAAATTCTCGCGAATCACATGATGTAACTTCAAATCAATGCGAAGTAGGAGGTTTAGCTTGAAATACATTAGAAACAAATGATTTATCTTCAGATAATTGCGATATAAGTGATATAGCTTGAAATGCAGGCGAGACAGTCGAGTTAGCTTCAAATTAATGCGAAATAGAAGGCTTATATTCAAACCCTTGCGAATCAAATGTTTTAGCTTCAAATACTTGTGATATACATGATTTAGTTTCAAATGCAGGCGAAACAAACGAGTTGGCTTCAAATCCATGCGATACACATGATTTAGCTTCAAATCAATTGGAAGTAGAAGGCTAAGCTTGAAGTCCATGCGAAAGACATAATTTTGCTTCGAATCAATGCGAAGTAGAAGGCTAAACTTGAAGTCCATGCGAAACACATGATTTAGCTTCAAATCAATGCGATGTAGAAGATTTAGCTTCAAATCCATGAGAACAAATGATTTAGCTTCAAACACTTGGGATATAAGTGATATAGTTTCAAATGCAGACGACTAAAACGGGTTAGCTACAAAATCCATGCAATACACATCATTTAGCTTCAAATAGTTGCCAAGTAGAAGGCTTAGCTTCAAATTCGTAGGAAACAAATGATTTAGGACCAGATACTTGCGATATAAGTGATATAGCAACAAATGCAGGCGAAACTAACGAGTTAGTTTCAAATCCGTGCGAGTTAGCATAAAATCCATGCAGAACACATAATTTAGCTTCAAAACAAAGCGATGTAGAAGGATTAGCTTCAAATCCATGCGAAACAAATGATTTAGCTTCAAATCAATGCGATGTAGGAGTTTTAGCATCAATTCCATGCGAAACACATGATATAGCGTCAGATACTTGCGATAAAACTGAAATAGCTTCAAATGCAGAGGAATCAAACTAGTTAACATCAAATCCATGCAAAACACATGATTTAGCTTCAAATCAAAGCGATGTAGAAGGTATACCTTCAAATCCATGCGAAACAAATGTTTTAGCTTCTAACACTTGGGATATAAGTGATATAGCTTTAAATGCAGACGAAACAAACGAGTTAGCTTCAAAATCCGTGCGATACGCATGTTTTAGCTTCAAATCAATGCGATGTAGAAGGTTTAGCTTGAAATCCATGCGAAACACATGATTTTAATTCAAATTCATTCGAAACACATGGATTAGCTTAATATTCATGCGAAAAAAATGGTTTAGCTTCAAATACTCGTGATACACATCATTTAGCTTCAAATGAAGGCGAAACAAACGTGTTAGCTTCAAATCCAAGCAAAACACATGATTAAGTTTCAAATGTATGCGAAAGGCAAGATTTAGTTTCAAATCAATGCGATGTAGAAGGTTTAGCTTCAAATCAATGCGAAACAAATGATTTAGCTTCAAACTCTTGGGATAGAAGTGATATAGCTTCAAATGCAGACGAAACAAACGAGTTAGCTGCAAATCCATGCAAAACACATGATTTAACAGCAAATCAATGCGATGTCGAAGGTTTAGGTTCAAATCCATGCGAAACCAATGATTTAGCTTCAGATACTTGCGATATATGTGATATAGCTTCAACTGCATGCGAAACAAACGAGTTAGCTTCAAATCCAAGCGTAACACATGATTTTGCTGCAAATCAATGCGATGTAGAAAGTTTAGCGTCACGTCCATGCGAAACAAATGATTTAGGTTCAGATACTTGCGATATAAGTGATATAGCTTCAAATGCAGACGAAACAAACGAGTTAGCTTCATATCCAAGCGAAACACATGATTTATCGTCAAATCAATGCGATGTAGAAGGTTTAGCTTCAAATCCATACGAAACAAATGATTTAGAGTCACATACTTTCGATTTGTGATATAGCTTTAAATGCAGGGGAAACAAACGAGTTAGCTTCAAATCCATGCGGTACACATGATGTAGCATCAAATCAATGCGATGTAGAAGGTTTAGTTTCAAATCCGTGCGACACAAATGATTTGGCTTCAAATCGTTGCGATATAAATTATATAGTTTCAAATGCAGACGAAACAAACGAGTTAGCTTCAAATCCGTGCAAAACACATGATTAAGCTTCAAATCCATGCTACGTAGAAGGTTCAGCTACAAATCCATGCGACACAAATGATTTAGCTTCAGATGCTTGGGATATAAGTGATATAGCTTCAAATGGAGACGAAACAAACGAGTTAGCATCAAATCCATGCGAAACCAATGATTTAGCTTCAGATACTTGCGATATAAGTGATAAAGCATCAAATGCAGGTGAAACGAACGAGTTACCTGCAAATCCATGCGAAACACATGATTTAGAAGCAAATCAATGCGATGTAGAATGTTTAGCATCAAATCCATTCGAAACCAATGATTTAGCTTCAGATACTAGCGATATATGTGATATTGCTTCAAGTGTAGACGAAACAAACGAGTTAGCTACAAATCCATGCGGAACACATGATTCAGCTTAAAATTCATGCGATTTAGAAGGTTTAGCTTCAAATCCATGCGAAACAAATGATTGAGCTGCAAACACTTGGGATATAAGTGATATAGCTTCAAATGCAGACGAAACAAACGAGTTAGCTTCAAATCCATGCGAAACACATGACTGAACTGCAAATCAATGCGATGTAGAAGATTTAGCTTCAAATCCGTGCGGAACAAATGATTTAGCTTCAAATACTTGCGATATAAGTGATATAGATTCAACTGCAGGCGAAACAAACGAGTTAGCTTCATATCCAAGCGAACACATGATTTATCGTCAAATCAATGCGATGTAGAAGGTTTAGCTTCAAATCCATGCGAAACCAATGATTTAGCTTCAGATACTTGCGATATATGTGATATAGCTTCAACTGCATGCGAAACAAACGAGTTAGCTTCAAATCCAAGCGAAACACATGATTTTGCTGCAAATCAATGCGATTTAGAAGGTTTTGCTTCAAATCCATGCGAAACAAATGATTTAGCTTCAGATACTTGCGATATAAGTGACATAGCTTCAAATGCAGACGAAACAAACGAGTTAGCTCCAAATCCATGCGAAACAAACGATTTAGCTTCATATCAATGCGGAGTAGAAGTCTTAGCTTCTAATCGATGCGGAACAAATGATTTAGCTTCAAATACTTGCGATATAAGTGATATAGATACAACTGCAGGCGAAACAAACGAGTTAGCTTCATATACAAGCGAAACACATGATTTAGCTTCAAATCAATGCAATGTAGAAGGTTTAGCTTCGAATCCATGCGAAACAACTGATTTAGCTTCAAACACTCGGGATATAAGTGATATAGCTTCAAATGCAGACGAAACAGACGAGTAAGCTTCAAATCCATGCGAAACACAGGATTTAGCTGCAAATCAATGCGATGTAGAAGGTTTAGCTTCAACTCGATGCGAAACAAATGATTAAGCATGAGATACTTGTGATATAATTGATTTAGCTTAAAATGAAGGTGGAACAAAAGAGTTAGCTTCAAATCCAAGCGAAACACATGATTTTGCTGCAAATCAATGCGATGTAGAAGGTTTAGCTTCGAAACCATGCGAAACAACTGATTTAGCTTCAAACACTCGGGATATAAGTGATATAGCTTCAAATGCAGACGAAAAAGACGAGTACGCTTCAAATCCATGCAAAACACAGGATTTAGCTGCAAATCAATGCGATGTAGAAGGTTTAGCTTCAAACCCTTGCGAAAAAAATGATTAAGCATGAGATACTTGTGATATAATTGATATAGCTTAAAATGAAGGGGAAACAAAAGAGTTATCTTCCAGTCCATGCGAAACATATGATATAGCTTGAAATCAATGCGAGTTAGAAGGTTTAGCTTCAAATCCATGCGAAACAAATGATTGAGCTTCAAACACTTGGGATGTAGGCTATATAGCTTCAAATGCTGGCGAAACAAACCAGTTAGCTTCAATTCCATACGTAACACATGATTTAGCTTAAAATTAATGCAAAACACATCTATTAGCTTCAAATTCGTGCGAAACACATTATTCAGCTGCAAATTAATGCGATGTAGAAGGTTTTGCTACAAATCCATGCGAAATCAATGATTTAGCTTCAGATAATTGCGATATATGTGATATAGCTTCATCTGCTTGCGAAACAAACGAGTTAGCTTCAAATCCAAGCGAAAGACATGATTTAGCTTCAAATCAATGCGATGTAGAAGGTTTAGCATCAAATCCATGCGAAATCAATGATTTAGCTTCATATACTTGCGATATAAGTGATATAGTTTCAAATGCAGACGGAACAAACGAGTTAGCTTCAAATCCAAGCGAAACACATGATTTTGCTGCAAATCAATGCGATGTAGGAGGTTTAGCGTCAAATCCATGCGAAACAAATGATTTAGCATCAGATACTTGCGATATAAGTGATATAGCTTCAAATGCAGGGGAAACAAACGAATTAGCTTCAAATCCATGCGAAACAAATGATTTAGAAGCAAATCAATGCGATGTAGAAGGTTTAGCTACAACTCCATGCGAAACCAATGATTTAGCTTCAGATACTTGCGATATAAGTGATATAGTTTCGAATGCAGACGGAACAAACGAGCAAGCTTCAAATCTATGCGATGTAGAATGTTTAGCTTCAAATCCATGCGAAACACATGATTTAGATGCAAATCAATGCGATGTAGAAGGTTTAGCTTCAAATCCATGCGAATCAAGTGATTTAGCATTAGATACTTGCGATATAAGTGATATAGCTTCAAATGCAGGGGAAACAAACGAGTTAGCTCGAAATCCAAGCGAAACACATGATTTTGATTTAAATCAATGAGAGGTAGAAGGCTTAGATTCAAACCCATGCAAAACACACGATTTAACAGCAAATCAATGCGATGTCGATGGTTTAGCTTCAAATCCATGCGAAACCAATGATTTAGCTTCAGATACTTGCGATATATGTGAAATAGCTTCAACTGCATGCGAAACAAACGAGTTAGCTTCAAATCCAAGCGAAACACGTGATTTTGCTGCAAATCAATGCGATGTAGAAAGTTTAGCGTCAAATCCATGCGAAACAAATGATTTAGCATTAGATACTTGCGATATAAGTGATATAGCTTCAAATGCAGGGGAAACAAACGAGTTAGCTTCAAATCCATGCGAAACACATGATATAGCAGCAAATCAATGCGATGTAGAAAGTTTAGCGTCAAATCCATGCGAAACAAATGATTTAGCATCAGATACTTGCGATATAAGTGATATAGCTTCAAATGCAGGGGAAACAAACGAGTTAGCTTCAAATCCATGCGAAAGAAATGATTTAGAAGCAAATCAATGCGATGTAGAAGGTTTAGCTACAACTCCATGCGAAACACATGATTTAGCTTCAAATCAATGCGATGTAGACGGTTTAGCAACAAATCCATGCGAAACCAATGATTTAGTTTCAGGTACTTGCGATATAAGTGATATAGTTTCAAATGCAGACGGAACAAACGAGCAAGCTTCAAATCTATGCGATGTAGAATGTTTAGCTTCAAATCCATGCGAAACACATGATTTAGATGCAAAACAATGCGATGTAGAATGTTTAGCTTCAAATCCATGCGAATCAAGTGATTTAGCATGAGTTACTCGCGATATAAGTGACATAGCTTCAAATGCAGGGGCAACAAGCGAGTTAGCTTCAAATCCATGCAAAACACATGATTGAGCTTCAAATGAATGCGATGTAGAAGGTATAGCTTCAAGTCAAAGCGAAATACATGATTTAGCACATGAACCTGCAATATAAGTGATATAGCTTCAAATGCAGGGGAAACAAACGAGTTAGCTTCAAATCCATGCGAAACAAATGATTTAGAAACAAATCAATGCGATGTAGAAGGTTTAGCTACAACTCCATGTGAAACACATGATTTAGCTTCAAATCAATGCGGTGTAGAAGGTTTAGCAACAAATCTATGCGAATCCAATGATTTAGTTTCAGATACTTGCGATATAAGTGATATAGTTTCAAATGCAGACGGAACAAACGAGCAAGCTTCAAATCTATGCGATGTAGAATGTTTAGCTTCAAATCCATGCGAAACACATGATTTAGATGCAAATCAATGCGATGTAGAAGGTTTAGCTTCAAATCCATGCGAATCAAGTGATTTAGCGTCAGTTACTCGCGATATAAGTGGCATAGCTTCAAATGCAGGGGAAACAAGCGAGTTAGCTTCAAATCCATGCAAAACACATGATTGAGCTTCAAATCAATGCTATGTAGTAGGTTTAGCTTCAAATCCATGCGACACAAATGATTTAGCTACGGATACTTGCTATATAAGTGATATAGCTTCAACTGCATGCGAAACAAACGAGTTAGCTTCAAATCCAAGCGAAACACATGATTTTGCTGCAAATCAATGCGATGTAGATGGTTTAACGTCAAATCCATGCGAATCAAGTGATTTAGCATCAGTTTCTCGCGATATAAGTGGCATAGCTTCAAATGCAGGGGAAACAAGCGAGTTAGCTTCAAATCCATGCAAAACACATGATTGAGCTTCAAATCAATGCTATGTAGTAGGTTTAGCTTCAAATCCATGCGACACAAATGATTTAGCTTCGGATACTTGCGATATAAGTGATATAGCTTCAAATGCAGGGGAGACAAACGAGTTAGCTTCAAATCCATGCGAAACAAATGATTTAGAAGCAAATCAATGCGATGTAGAAGGTTTTGCTACAACTCCATGCGAAACCAATGATTTAGCTTCAGATACTTGCGATATAAGTGATATAGTTTCGAATGCAGACGGAACAAACGAGCAAGCTTCAAATCTATGCGATGTAGAATGTTTAGCTTCAAATCCATGCGAAACACATGATTTAGATGCAAACATTGCGATGTAGAAGGTTTAGCTTCAAATCCATGCGAATCAAGTGATTTAGCATCAGTTACTGGCGATATAAGTGACATAGCTTCAAATGCAGGGGAAACAAGCGAGTTAGCTTCAATTCCATGCAAAACACATGATTGAGCTTCAAATCAATGCTATGTAGTAGGTTTAGCTTCAAATCCATGCGACACAAATGATTTAGCTTCGGATACTTGCGATATAAGTGATATTGCTTCGAATGCAGACGAATCAAACGAGTTAGCTTCAAAATCCATGCGATACACATGATTTAGCTTCAAATCAATGCGAAGTAGAAGGCTTAGCTTCAAATCCATGCGAAACAAATGATTTAGGTTCAGATACTTGCGATATAAGTGATATAGCTTCACTTGCAGACGGAACAAACGAGTTAGCTTCAAATCCTTGAAAAACAAAGGATTTAGGTTCAGATACTTGCGATATAAGTGATATAGCTTCAAATGCAGGAGAATCAAACGAGTTAGCTCGAAATCCAAGCGAAACACATGATTTTGATTTAAATCAATGAGAGGTAGAAGGCTTAGATTCAAATCCATGCAAAACACACGATTTAACAGCAAATCAATGCGATGTCGATGGTTTAGCTTCAAATCCATGCGAAACCAATGATTTAGCTTCAGATACTTGCGATATAAGTGATATAGTTTCGAATGCAGACGGAACAAACGAGCAAGCTTCAAATCTATGCGATGTAGTATGTTTAGTTTCAAATCCATGCGAAACACATGATTTAGATGCAAACCATTGCGATGTAGAAGGTTTAGCTTCAAATCCATGCGAATCAAGTGATTTAGCATCAGTTACTGGCGATATAAGTGACATAGCTTCATATGCAGGGGAAACAAGCGAGTTAGCTTCAATTCCATGCAAAACACATGATTGAGCTTCAAATCAATGCTATGTAGTAGGTTTAGCTTCAAATCCATGCGACACAAATGATTTAGCTTCGGATACTTGCGATATAAGTGATATTGCTTCGAATGCAGACGAATCAAACGAGTTAGCTTCAAAATCCATGCGATACACATGATTTAGCTTCAAATCAATGCGAAGTAGAAGGCTTAGCTTCAAATCCATGCGAAACAAATGATTTAGGTTCAGATACTTGCGATATAAGTGATATAGCTTCACTTGCAGACGGAACAAACGAGTTAGCTTCAAATCCTTGAAAAACAAAGGATTTAGGTTCAGATACTTGCGATATAAGTGATATAGCTTCAAATGCAGGAGAATCAAACGAGTTAGCTCGAAATCCAAGCGAAATACATGATTTTGATTAAAATCAATGCGAGGTAGAAGTCTTAGATTCAAATCCATGCAAAACACACGATTTAACAGCAAATCAATGCGATGTCGATGGTTTAGCTTCAAATCCATGCGAAACCAATGATTTAGCTTCAGATACTTGCGATATATGTGAAATAGCTTCAACTGCATGCGAAACAAACGAGTTAGCTTCAAATCCAAGCGAAACACGTGATTTTGCTGCAAATCAATGCGATGTAGAAAGTTTAGCGTCAAATCCATGCGAAACAAATGATTTAGCATTAGATACTTGCGATATAAGTGATATAGCTTCAAATGCAGGGGAAACAAACGAGTTAGCTTCAAATCCATGCGAAACACATGATATAGCAGCAAATCAATGCGATGTAGAAAGTTTAGCGTCAAATCCATGCGAAACAAATGATTTAGCATCAGATACTTGCGATATAAGTGATATAGCTTCAAATGCAGGGGAAACAAACGAGTTAGCTTCAAATCCATGCGAAAGAAATGATTTAGAAGCAAATCAATGCGATGTAGAAGGTTTAGCTACAACTCCATGCGAAACACATGATTTAGCTTCAAATCAATGCGATGTAGACGGTTTAGCAACAAATCCATGCGAAACCAATGATTTAGTTTCAGGTACTTGCGATATAAGTGATATAGTTTCAAATGCAGACGGAACAAACGAGCAAGCTTCAAATCTATGCGATGTAGAATGTTTAGCTTCAAATCCATGCGAAACACATGATTTAGATGCAAAACAATGCGATGTAGAATGTTTAGCTTCAAATCCATGCGAATCAAGTGATTTAGCATGAGTTACTCGCGATATAAGTGACATAGCTTCAAATGCAGGGGCAACAAGCGAGTTAGCTTCAAATCCATGCAAAACACATGATTGAGCTTCAAATGAATGCGATGTAGAAGGTATAGCTTCAAGTCAAAGCGAAATACATGATTTAGCACATGAACCTGCAATATAAGTGATATAGCTTCAAATGCAGGGGAAACAAACGAGTTAGCTTCAAATCCATGCGAAACAAATGATTTAGAAACAAATCAATGCGATGTAGAAGGTTTAGCTACAACTCCATGTGAAACACATGATTTAGCTTCAAATCAATGCGGTGTAGAAGGTTTAGCAACAAATCTATGCGAATCCAATGATTTAGTTTCAGATACTTGCGATATAAGTGATATAGTTTCAAATGCAGACGGAACAAACGAGCAAGCTTCAAATCTATGCGATGTAGAATGTTTAGCTTCAAATCCATGCGAAACACATGATTTAGATGCAAATCAATGCGATGTAGAAGGTTTAGCTTCAAATCCATGCGAATCAAGTGATTTAGCGTCAGTTACTCGCGATATAAGTGGCATAGCTTCAAATGCAGGGGAAACAAGCGAGTTAGCTTCAAATCCATGCAAAACACATGATTGAGCTTCAAATCAATGCTATGTAGTAGGTTTAGCTTCAAATCCATGCGACACAAATGATTTAGCTACGGATACTTGCTATATAAGTGATATAGCTTCAACTGCATGCGAAACAAACGAGTTAGCTTCAAATCCAAGCGAAACACATGATTTTGCTGCAAATCAATGCGATGTAGATGGTTTAACGTCAAATCCATGCGAATCAAGTGATTTAGCATCAGTTTCTCGCGATATAAGTGGCATAGCTTCAAATGCAGGGGAAACAAGCGAGTTAGCTTCAAATCCATGCAAAACACATGATTGAGCTTCAAATCAATGCTATGTAGTAGGTTTAGCTTCAAATCCATGCGACACAAATGATTTAGCTTCGGATACTTGCGATATAAGTGATATAGCTTCAAATGCAGGGGAGACAAACGAGTTAGCTTCAAATCCATGCGAAACAAATGATTTAGAAGCAAATCAATGCGATGTAGAAGGTTTTGCTACAACTCCATGCGAAACCAATGATTTAGCTACAGATACTTGCGATATAAGTGATATAGTTTCGAATGCAGACGGAACAAACGAGCAAGCTTCAAATCTATGCGATGTAGAATGTTTAGCTTCAAATCCATGCGAAACACATGATTTAGATGCAAACATTGCGATGTAGAAGGTTTAGCTTCAAATCCATGCGAATCAAGTGATTTAGCATCAGTTACTGGCGATATAAGTGACATAGCTTCAAATGCAGGGGAAACAAGCGAGTTAGCTTCAATTCCATGCAAAACACATGATTGAGCTTCAAATCAATGCTATGTAGTAGGTTTAGCTTCAAATCCATGCGACACAAATGATTTAGCTTCGGATACTTGCGATATAAGTGATATTGCTTCGAATGCAGACGAATCAAACGAGTTAGCTTCAAAATCCATGCGATACACATGATTTAGCTTCAAATCAATGCGAAGTAGAAGGCTTAGCTTCAAATCCATGCGAAACAAATGATTTAGGTTCAGATACTTGCGATATAAGTGATATAGCTTCACTTGCAGACGGAACAAACGAGTTAGCTTCAAATCCTTGAAAAACAAAGGATTTAGGTTCAGATACTTGCGATATAAGTGATATAGCTTCAAATGCAGGAGAATCAAACGAGTTAGCTCGAAATCCAAGCGAAACACATGATTTTGATTTAAATCAATGAGAGGTAGAAGGCTTAGATTCAAATCCATGCAAAACACACGATTTAACAGCAAATCAATGCGATGTCGATGGTTTAGCTTCAAATCCATGCGAAACCAATGATTTAGCTTCAGATACTTGCGATATAAGTGATATAGTTTCGAATGCAGACGGAACAAACGAGCAAGCTTCAAATCTATGCGATGTAGTATGTTTAGTTTCAAATCCATGCGAAACACATGATTTAGATGCAAACCATTGCGATGTAGAAGGTTTAGCTTCAAATCCATGCGAATCAAGTGATTTAGCATCAGTTACTGGCGATATAAGTGACATAGCTTCATATGCAGGGGAAACAAGCGAGTTAGCTTCAATTCCATGCAAAACACATGATTGAGCTTCAAATCAATGCTATGTAGTAGGTTTAGCTTCAAATCCATGCGACACAAATGATTTAGCTTCGGATACTTGCGATATAAGTGATATTGCTTCGAATGCAGACGAATCAAACGAGTTAGCTTCAAAATCCATGCGATACACATGATTTAGCTTCAAATCAATGCGAAGTAGAAGGCTTAGCTTCAAATCCATGCGAAACAAATGATTTAGGTTCAGATACTTGCGATATAAGTGATATAGCTTCACTTGCAGACGGAACAAACGAGTTAGCTTCAAATCCTTGAAAAACAAAGGATTTAGGTTCAGATACTTGCGATATAAGTGATATAGCTTCAAATGCAGGAGAATCAAACGAGTTAGCTCGAAATCCAAGCGAAATACATGATTTTGATTAAAATCAATGCGAGGTAGAAGTCTTAGATTCAAATCCATGCAAAACACACGATTTAACAGCAAATCAATGCGATGTCGATGGTTTAGCTTCAAATCCATGCGAAACCAATGATTTAGCTTCAGATACTTGCGATATATGTGAAATAGCTTCAACTGCATGCGAAACAAACGAGTTAGCTTCAAATCCAAGCGAAACACGTGATTTTGCTGCAAATCAATGCGATGTAGAAAGTTTAGCGTCAAATCCATGCGAAACAAATGATTTAGCATTAGATACTTGCGATATAAGTGATATAGCTTCAAATGCAGGGGAAACAAACGAGTTAGCTTCAAATCCATGCGAAACACATGATATAGCAGCAAATCAATGCGATGTAGAAAGTTTAGCGTCAAATCCATGCGAAACAAATGATTTAGCATCAGATACTTGCGATATAAGTGATATAGCTTCAAATGCAGGGGAAACAAACGAGTTAGCTTCAAATCCATGCGAAGAAATGATTTAGAAGCAAATCAATGCGATGTAGAAGGTTTAGCTACAACTCCATGCGAAACACATGATTTAGCTTCAAATCAATGCGATGTAGACGGTTTAGCAACAAATCCATGCGAAACCAATGATTTAGTTTCAGGTACTTGCGATATAAGTGATATAGTTTCAAATGCAGACGGAACAAACGAGCAAGCTTCAAATCTATGCGATGTAGAATGTTTAGCTTCAAATCCATGCGAAACACATGATTTAGATGCAAAACAATGCGATGTAGAATGTTTAGCTTCAAATCCATGCGAATCAAGTGATTTAGCATGAGTTACTCGCGATATAAGTGACATAGCTTCAAATGCAGGGGCAACAAGCGAGTTAGCTTCAAATCCATGCAAAACACATGATTGAGCTTCAAATGAATGCGATGTAGAAGGTATAGCTTCAAGTCAAAGCGAAATACATGATTTAGCACATGAACCTGCAATATAAGTGATATAGCTTCAAATGCAGGGGAAACAAACGAGTTAGCTTCAAATCCATGCGAAACAAATGATTTAGAAACAAATCAATGCGATGTAGAAGGTTTAGCTACAACTCCATGTGAAACACATGATTTAGCTTCAAATCAATGCGGTGTAGAAGGTTTAGCAACAAATCTATGCGAATCCAATGATTTAGTTTCAGATACTTGCGATATAAGTGATATAGTTTCAAATGCAGACGGAACAAACGAGCAAGCTTCAAATCTATGCGATGTAGAATGTTTAGCTTCAAATCCATGCGAAACACATGATTTAGATGCAAATCAATGCGATGTAGAAGGTTTAGCTTCAAATCCATGCGAATCAAGTGATTTAGCATCAGTTACTCGCGATATAAGTGCATAGCTTCAAATGCAGGGGAAACAAGCGAGTTAGCATAAAATCCATGCAGAACACATAATTTAGCTTCAAAACAAAGCGATGTAGAAGGATTAGCTTCAAATCCATGCGAAACAAATGATTTAGCTTCAAATCAATGCGATGTAGGAGTTTTAGCATCAATTCCATGCGAAACACATGATATAGCGTCAGATACTTGCGATAAAACTGAAATAGCTTCAAATGCAGAGGAATCAAACTAGTTAACATCAAATCCATGCAAAACACATGATTTAGCTTCAAATCAAGGCGATGTAGAAGGTATACCTTCAAATCCATGCGAAACAAATGTTTTAGCTTCTAACACTTGGGATATAAGTGATATAGCTTTAAATGCAGACGAAACAAACGAGTTAGCTTCAAAATCCGTGCGATACGCATGTTTTAGCTTCAAATCAATGCGATGTAGAAGGTTTAGCTTGAAATCCATGCGAAACACATGATTTTAATTCAAATTCATTCGAAACACATGGATTAGCTTAATATTCATGCGAAAAAAATGGTTTAGCTTCAAATACTCGTGATACACATCATTTAGCTTCAAATGAAGGCGAAACAAACGTGTTAGCTTCAAATCCAAGCAAAACACATGATTAAGTTTCAAATGCATGCGAAAGGCAAGATTTAGTTTCAAATCAATGCGATGTAGAAGGTTTAGCTTCAAATCAATGCGAAACAAATGATTTAGCTTCAAACTCTTGGGATAGAAGTGATATAGCTTCAAATGCAGACGAAACAAACGAGTTAGCTGCAAATCATGCAAAACACATGATTTAACAGCAAATCAATGCGATGTCGAAGGTTTAGGTTCAAATCCATGCGAAACCAATGATTTAGCTTCAGATACTTGCGATATATGTGATATAGCTTCAACTGCATGCGAAACAAACGAGTTAGCTTCAAATCCAAGCGTAACACATAATTTTGCTGCAAATCAATGCGATGTAGAAAGTTTAGCGTCACGTCCATGCGAAACAAATGATTTAGGTTCAGATACTTGCGATATAAGTGATATAGCTTCAAATGCAGACGAAACAAACGAGTTAGCTTCATATCCAAGCGAAACACATGATTTATCGTCAAATCAATGCGATGTAGAAGGTTTAGCTTCAAATCCATGCGAAACAAATGATTTAGAGTCACATACTTTCGATTTGTGATATAGCTTTAAATGCAGGGGAAACAAACGAGTTAGCTTCAAATCCATGCGGTACACATGATGTAGCATCAAATCAATGCGATGTAGAAGGTTTAGTTTCAAATCCGTGCGACACAAATGATTTGGCTTCAAATCGTTGCGATATAAATTATATAGTTTCAAATGCAGACGAAACAAACGAGTTAGCTTCAAATCCGTGCAAAACACATGATTAAGCTTCAAATCCATGCTACGTAGAAGGTTCAGCTACAAATCCATGCGACACAAATGATTTAGCTTCAGATGCTTGGGATATAAGTGATATAGCTTCAAATGGAGACGAAACAAACGAGTTAGCATCAAATCCATGCGAAACCAATGATTTAGCTTCAGATACTTGCGATATAAGTGATAAAGCATCAAATGCAGGTGAAACGAACGAGTTACCTGCAAATCCATGCGAAACACATGATTTAGAAGCAAATCAATGCGATGTAGAATGTTTAGCATCAAATCCATTCGAAACCAATGATTTAGCTTCAGATACTAGCGATATATGTGATATTGCTTCAAGTGCAGACGAAACAAACGAGTTAGCTACAAATCCATGCGGAACACATGATTCAGCTTAAAATTCATGCGATTTAGAAGGTTTAGCTTCAAATCCATGCGAAACAAATGATTGAGCTGCAAACACTTGGGATATAAGTGATATAGCTTCAAATGCAGACGAAACAAACGAGTTAGCTTCAAATCCATGCGAAACACATGACTGAACTGCAAATCGATGCGATGTAGAAGATTTAGCTTCAAATCCGTGCGGAACAAATGATTTAGCTTCAAATACTTGCCATATAAGTGATATAGATTCAACTGCAGGCGAAACAAACGAGTTAGCTTCATATCCAAGCGAACACATGATTTATCGTCAAATCAATGCGATGTAGAAGGTTTAGCTTCAAATCCATGCGAAACCAATGATTTAGCTTCAGATACTTGCGATATATGTGATATAGCTTCAACTGCATGCGAAACAAACGAGTTAGCTTCAAATCCAAGCGAAACACATGATTTTGCTGCAAATCAATGCGATTTAGAAGGTTTTGCTTCAAATCCATGCGAAACAAATGATTTAGCTTCAGATACTTGCGATATAAGTGACATAGCTTCAATGCAGACGAAACAAACGAGTTAGCTCCAAATCCATGCGAAACAAACGATTTAGCTTCATATCAATGCGGAGTAGAAGTCTTAGCTTCTAATCGATGCGGAACAAATGATTTAGCTTCAAATACTTGCGATATAAGTGATATAGATACAACTGCAGGCGAAACAAACGAGTTAGCTTCATATACAAGCGAAACACATGATTTAGCTTCAAATCAATGCAATGTAGAAGGTTTAGCTTCGAATCCATGCGAAACAACTGATTTAGCTTCAAACACTCGGGATATAAGTGATATAGCTTCAAATGCAGACGAAACAGACGAGTAAGCTTCAAATCCATGCGAAACACAGGATTTAGCTGCAAATCAATGCGATGTAGAAGGTTTAGCTTCAACTCGATGCGAAACAAATGATTAAGCATGAGATACTTGTGATATAATTGATTTAGCTTAAAATGAAGGTGGAACAAAAGAGTTAGCTTCAAATCCAAGCGAAACACATGATTTTGCTGCAAATCAATGCGATGTAGAAGGTTTAGCTTCGAAACCATGCGAAACAACTGATTTAGCTTCAAACACTCGGGATATAAGTGATATAGCTTCAAATGCAGACGAAAAAGACGAGTACGCTTCAAATCCATGCAAAACACAGGATTTAGCTGCAATCAATGCGATGTAGAAGGTTTAGCTTCAAACCCTTGCGAAAAAAATGATTAAGCATGAGATACTTGTGATATAATTGATATAGCTTAAAATGAAGGGGAAACAAAAGAGTTATCTTCCAGTCCATGCGAAACATATGATATAGCTTGAAATCAATGCGAGTTAGAAGGTTTAGCTTCAAATCCATGCGAAACAAATGATTGAGCTTCAAACACTTGGGATGTAGGCTATATAGCTTCAAATGCTGGCGAAACAAACCAGTTAGCTTCAATTCCATACGTAACACATGATTTAGCTTAAAATTAATGCAAAACACATCTATTAGCTTCAAATTCGTGCGAAACACATTATTCAGCTGCAAATTAATGCGATGTAGAAGGTTTTGCTACAAATCCATGCGAAATCAATGATTTAGCTTCAGATAATTGCGATATATGTGATATAGCTTCATCTGCTTGCGAAACAAACGAGTTAGCTTCAAATCCAAGCGAAAGACATGATTTAGCTTCAAATCAATGCGATGTAGAAGGTTTAGCATCAAATCCATGCGAAATCAATGATTTAGCTTCATATACTTGCGATATAAGTGATATAGTTTCAAATGCAGACGGAACAAACGAGTTAGCTTCAAATCCAAGCGAAACACATGATTTTGCTGCAAATCAATGCGATGTAGGAGGTTTAGCGTCAAATCCATGCGAAACAAATGATTTAGCATCAGATACTTGCGATATAAGTGATATAGCTTCAAATGCAGGGGAAACAAACGAATTAGCTTCAAATCCATGCGAAACAAATGATTTAGAAGCAAATCAATGCGATGTAGAAGGTTTAGCTACAACTCCATGCGAAACCAATGATTTAGCTTCAGATACTTGCGATATAAGTGATATAGTTTCGAATGCAGACG